>NC_031976.2:3691107-3878607 GCF_001858045.2 Oreochromis niloticus | reverse complement strand
TAATGTAACTTTAGCCGACAAGGTCCAGCTTGTGTGTCATGACCAAACTTGACCTAATAAACTGACATATGGCCTTTTTTATGGGTTTAATGTGGCGCTGACCAAATCACAAGTATTGTGCCGCTAGCTTTAAGGTTGTGCACTCAACCACTGTTGCGATATTAGCAAGCTAACTCAGCTAATTAATAAAGCTTATTTCATATTGTCTCTGTACTTGTAAATTTCTTTCAAGTTCACAGACTGTTGTATTTTGGTGGAAGTTCATTTTGGCAATATTTCCAATAACTGGCTGGGTTCAAAAAGAACTTTTTGGCAGGACTCGGATGCTTGTTGTCATCTGTTTACCCCTATGTAATCACTTAAGTTGTTATTAACTGCTGCATGCTAAGCTGCAAGAGTGCACTGAGGACTGAGACAAAATATGGTCTACAAACCAGCATTATATTAGTTTTTATCAGATAGTCCTCCAGTGTGTTTATTTTTTGCTTTAATTCTATTGTGCAGTTATTTGTTACCCTGAAATGCTTTATGCTTAACAACAGCTCACTATTTTGACTTATTTTTGAACTCTTGTGATCAGTATGACTAGATTGTGTGAGTTTCCATACTAAAAGAGCTGTAGTGATAAAATAATTGGCATCAGAGACACTGATTTTTGGCATGGTATACTGCAGAAGTTTTTTGTTTTTTTTTGCATAATTTACCTTTTAATTAAACTGCATTCTCTGTATTGTAACAAAACTAACATTGTTTATATGTCAGAAAATTAGCAAACATGAATAAATGGCGAAAACAATATAATTATAACATATATTTTTATTTTACTTATTTTAGGTCTGTGAAGCCAAACTTGATGCTGGGGATTTATTTTTGTCAGTGGAGTCAAATGGTAAGTTACAATTTGTGCATTTTGTCATACTGGAAACACCTCAGATTATATTGTAATTTAATAGCTCTGTAGAACAAATGATATAAAGATTGTAGTGTCAGGGTACTTCTTAAGAAGTAATATGGCACTATTGATGATCACATGCAGGTGGCATAAACTAAATATTCAGACGTGTTACCAACAAATGATTCATTAACAAAAGCAATGGAGCAGACTGTTTAGGTTCTTGTGGTTGTAATAACATCCATAACTGCAAGTTTGTCATTAATTTATTTTCACAGGTCTAGATGATCACTTCTGACTTTGTCATTTAAATGAGGTGGACTTGCAAACTTTGCGCTCTTTTGGGTAAATTGCGCTCCACTACATATACACAGAATGTGCACAGTATTTCAGATCTAAAAAGGGAGTATGTAATGGACTCGCTGGCTTTAATGTAAAAAGCCTGTTGTGTAACTTTAATGAGGCAGTTGGACTAAAACAGTATTGCTCATCAAGGTAAACATCTGAGGAATAAGGAAATTGTTACTTGTCCTTTTACTCAGTGTTCTTTTAATCGCACATTTACTAAAGTTTTACATCACATAAGTCATTTTCACAATCATTCTACTTTAAAAGATTTCAAGACAGAGCTTATTGTTCTCTGAACTTCCTTGTTTGCTGAACGGCAGGTAAAGTGCATCTTTTTGTTTGTTTGCTTTTGTGTGTTTGTGTTTTCTCTAATGGGCCTCAGATGACCATTTGCTTAAATTTGGGTCTCAAAGAATCTTTTTTTTATTCTGCCTGTACTCCCCACCCCTCTTCTTCTATTGCTCAGGTTGAAGCAGAATTTGCCCGTCTTACATCTGTTAACCTGAAAGGGTTCCTTTTTGCTGTGCTTGACCATTATGGAGAGGTTCGTGGAGCTGTACAAAATCAAGAGCGGCATAGGAGGGCTGACTAGGCTCATAAGATGCTTCGGTGATGATGTAAGTGTTCAACTGCGAAATCTAATCCTTTGTTTAAGTTTTAGGTTATCCAGTTCAACTGATGAACTCATTGAAAGAAAGCTGATAAGTAAAGTCTGTCATCATATTTCACAACTGGACATTTAGTGTGGTACCTTTTACAGAATTTATGTATATTGGTGGTAGGTTGGATATCATATTCTACTTGAATGTCCTGATAAGCCTGATTCAAAATCTCCAATGATAATCATATATTGATGGAATTATGTATCAAAAAGCTGTGAATTTGGAGCTGTCTACATGCTTCATAAACACTGTTTAAAAAGTGTTTTTGTTTTCTTTTTGACTTCTTTGACCAGAGCCCTACACAAAGGAAGAGGACAGAGGACCTCATTTTCTAAAGGAAGATCCCTCACACACTTTCAAGACTGTGAAGGTTAGCATTGTTTCTTTTAGTAAATTTAATAATGACAGCACCACAGTGTAGCTGCAGTTTGCACATTTCATGTATTCTCAGCCAGATTTGGTTTAGAGCACAGCCAATATTTAGCATAAGTAGATTTAAATTCACACACTGGTGATGGCAAGCTACATTGTAGCCACAGCCACCCTGGGGCGCACTGACAGAGGCGAGGCTGCCGGACACTGGCACCACCGGGCCCTCTGACCACCACCAGTAGGCAACGGGTGAAGTGTCTTGCCCAAGGACACAACGACTGAAACTGTCGGAGCCGGGGCTCGAACCGGCAACCTTCCAATTATAAGACGAACTGTCAACTCTTGAGTCACGATTCAGTCATCCACCCATGTGTGTGAATGACTGAATGTGTAAAGCACTTTGGAGTCCTTAGGGGACTAGTAAAGCGCTATACAAATACAGGCCATTTACCATTTAAATTGAAAATTTTGTTTGAATTCTGCAATTGAAGACATGCTCAGTTATTTATGAACATGGTCTTTGTTTAAAGCAAGAAATGGATTTGTAACATGGGGGTGCATATCTCATTCTGAAAAACTTTAACAACTAATAAGTGTTACCCAAAGCCAATCACCATCATCCAAAGCATCAGTATGGCTCTTCTTTGGAAAGACATGAATTCTTAAACACAAGGGATATTGTGTAATTGTAATTGTGTAATTTTTTTTTATTTTTTTTTTGTCTTTGAACCCTTTTATAGCCGACAGGTATTGAAGACACGTTTTCTAAGAGGATGAAAGTTGGCATTGCGTTGGTGAAAGAAGAAGACATCATCGATGTGTTGGTCGTCCTTGAGGCGGCAGTAATCCTGTCTAATCTGAGGGATGTCTCAAGTGCCATTTCCATGCTGATGGGCCTTCTTTTTGCCCTCAACATAGACTATCCAAAGGAACTTAAGGACATCTTTGAAGTCATTCAGAACATCCTAATGAACATTGGTGGAAGGCAGTGCATCTCACTAGTGCATGGTCTAAGAAACAGACTCTTGCAGAAAGCCATGCAGAACTGTAATTGTATGCTCCTTAGTGTTAAGGACAGTTTTTATTTTACTGTTTGTTTTTTTATTCTTGCAAGTTCTCATTCTCACTTTTGTATGTCACTAAATGACTACACTTTACATTCCAGATTAGACAATTACTCATTTGTTCATGGTTTAAGAAACTTATGTGAACAACAATATAATGCTGGACTTTGCAGATGCTTATCTCATGCAAGTCAGTAGTTTTTCCTTTGTTTTGCAATTGAGCAGACTCAAACTGATGTTTCTGAAATATTCATATTATCAAATGTTTCAGAAGCATGCACTCATTTTCAGAGATATTGGTTCTGTGGAATTTGTTGCAATTGTAAACGAAGACAAATACAAGAGTTTGATGTCTTAGTTGTTATAAACTGATCTTTACTGTCACTTATCAAAGGTTTTGTACTATTTTAATATTTCAAGTTTTATGCTAACAGGTGTGACTGAGCACAATGAAGTTTAAAAATTTTGTAAATGTAAAGAATAACTTTTCTAAAATAGCAAGTGTCCTGTTGATACATTACATTAATGCAGACTTTATGTTGTTACTTCACAAGAATCACTACTGCTCCTAGAGTATTGGTCAGAATTTAATCTTCACCCAAACTGGGCTCAAGACCAAGTTCAAATTTATTGTTTCACAGGGAGCAGCCTTTGAGTTTTGATGGATTGTGAGCCTGATGAGCTACGTCACTGATTTTTCTGTTTCTCAGATGACTAAGATGGCACAATAAATGGTGAATGTTGGGTGCTCATGAGTAATTGTCTTGTCATGTTCTTAAAACAAACTTTCTGTATGAAATGATCAGATAGACTTTAATGGAATCTGTGGGGGGTTTTTTTCTGTAAACAACAGAAAATTAATTTAAAAGAATGTAGATATTTAAACCTGAGATCTAAGATAAACCTAACAGGTAGTTTTGCTGAAATGGATGTTAGAAAGCTAAAAAAACAAAACTTAAGATGTTTAATACACATTTTTCTTTACATCCAGTCAATCAACTCTGATAATTAAAATGAAACTGATTTACAAGTTCACTCAGCTACCTTAAGGAGCTCAGTTAATTAATAAACTTAAATCAACTTAGCTAACAGATTATGTTAGTTAAGCTAAAATAGATTCCTAAGTTAAAAGAACTACTAAAGTATTTGAATTAACTAAAAAACCCAAGTCAACTGAACTAGGACAAGAGTTTAAACAATAGATTATTTTAATTTAGCTGAAAGGATTTTCCCAAGTAAAAATGACAATTAAAGGAGTTGAACTGACTAACAAATCTCAGTCAACTAAACTAAGATGAAAGTTCAGACAACATGTGATTTTTCATTAAGATAACAATTGGTTGTGTTATAAGAACAAACTCTATTTCTTGACTTAACTTAAAATTTTAAGGCAGCCCTTTACCTCATATTTTTAAGTTGAAACAACAAGTTATATTTTACAGTGTAGTTTCAGCAGATAGCTTCAGCTTTAAAGCATCCACACTGCATTTTCGCAGGAAATGCAACTTTTTCTAGTTATAGTTTTATTTGTAAGAAAATTGTGAACTTCATATTGTGTATCAAGTCAAAGAACATTTGACAAGTCTGAGTCATTTCTTTGCCCTATGAGAGCTGGAATAAATATATATCCTGACAATTACAGTTGAGCAAACTTCAGTAAAATGTTGAAACAGTAGAGACAGGTAGAAATGGGATCGGACTAATCTTTGCTTAGTCAGATACCTCCTGTGTTCAGTCCATCATATTAAAAAACAAACAATAGCATGATCCGTGTGATTTTGCATCCATTTCCAAATCGTAGTCAAGCAGCCCAGTCTCATACATAGGTAACAGAAATGTCTCTAATGTAGACGTGTACAGTGTAGTGTAAGCATTAAAAGATCATAAAGGAAACACTACCATTTATGTGAAACTAATTGTAATAAAAAATGAGCAGGTGCTTCATAGATTTAAAATAAAGAATCTGAAAACAACACTTTTTTTGGTCTAAGTGGTCAAAGTAGAAAACAAAACTGATGTTCAAGAACGAACCGTAGCATGCACTAATATTACACATCTCCATTGTTGTGGTGAACAGACATGTTGCTTTTAAAACCACATGCAGTGTGTGACCATGACTGTCCACTGAGACCATGAACGCCACTTCGCTGAAGTCTTCTTCTTCTTCTTCTTGCCATCAAAATGGAAGCAGAAAGAGCACGAGCTGCTTTGATCTACTGAAAGGAAAAAGCAGAACATATGAGCTGAAACCATTAAGATAGAAACAATCGTTCAATGCAGTCTCTCAGGTAGCTTAGCCTGCTGCAACTGTTGATACAAGCTCAGTACAGTTAACACAGTGTCAGGGAACTCCAGTGTGGGAACTAGTGGCTTTAGGTTTGTAGTCATTTAACTTTCATCCATTCATTCATTTAATTCAGGAGGAAGAAATGTCAGGTTGGTGCAGGCTGGTTACATGCATTTGGTCCCATGCTGTCTTTAACTAAATGACTTGGTTCATTTTATGGCTGGGCTGTATGTGGGGTTATATCATGTTATTTGGGCAGGAGTACCCGTCCCCTGTTAGGCTTAGAAAGTTTCTCCATAAGCAGAGCTTCTAACTCTTATAGCTTTTAGCACATCTGTAGCTGTGCAGGCTGACAGGTTTTTAGTGGCTCTTTTTACCCCACACTGGTTGTGAGTGTGTGAATAGCCCCACTAGTTCTTTTGGGTTGCAGTTAACTTGGGAGGAAGGGGTGGGTCTGCCATGACTAGATGACTAAAAATGATCTGGGATACATAACTTTCATAATGCATGCATATATCTCTATAAACCTGGCCTGAGGGCTGCCATTTTTTACATTCAGTTATTTCTCTTAGAAATGTTGGATCTAAATAATGAATATGTTACAGTTAAAGTGAAACACTGGTCAGTGTAAATGGCTCATTGGGACACAGAAACCTTTAAATTAAATACCATCACCTGATATCGAGTGTCAAACAATATCAAAGCTGTAAAAGCTGTTTACAGTCAGAATGTATAAAAACTATGATTGTAAATAAATTCAAACAAGTGAGCTTTTCTCTTTGTGCTGAATATCAACACTGTGATTTCTTAGACTGTAAGCTTCACATCAGCACAGTTGTAGAAGCCGTCACTCCAAATGTCTTTTGATAACAAGAAAAAAATACCTTTTCAGTCCACGGCCTGAAGTTCTTCTCCAAACATCTTCTGCCATCAGCTTTGTCTGCTGGTTTGAAGACAATAAACCACAAAAAAGATGATTTAGCCACTTTGTCTGCAACATGCAGCTCGAATGTGTCGTGTAACAATGTTGAATAACCGTCGTTATCCCTCTCATGTGTCAGTAGGATTGTACTGTACAGCATCTCATTCATATGTGAGGAATGCTAATGTAACACGATAACAGACATCTGGTCTTACATCATTAAAATATAAAGGGCAGGAGATATTTAGATATTTTTATATTTATATTATATTTTATAGCTGAAAGATATTACTAAATAGATAGAATTTACTAAATGGTTGAAAACATGAAAAATATGTCCATAATCACAAATGACCATGAGAGCCAGTAGAATTAATTCAACTAAACACTCAAAAGACGTCCTTAAATGTTCTTTAAGTGGCAGAACAAATGAACAAACAGTTAATCGCTTACTTGAGATAAAATCTGCTCAGCTGCTTTGAAAACAGCTTCTAACTGGTTCCTCCTTTAACAGGATGACTGCTCAGGGGTAAGGCCATCATGCAGTCCAGCAACCTTTATGGTTCTGCTTTGATTCACCAGGAACTATTAGGGAAACCTTTCAGTGCCTCCTGTGAAAGACACAGGCATAAACACACAGACATTTATTAACATGTTCCACAGTCTTCCAGTTCGATTTTCTCATCCTGTGGACAACAACGTACAGAGATGCAGGTTTATGTTAACTTTTGTAAGGTTTCTTTACTGAACATATCCAGCTGCAGCTCCACTGTGATCCTGAACTGGATAAGCACTCAAGAAAATGTGTCAATAAATGCACATACATCAGCTTACTATATTTATCCAAACAGACTGGACCAATAATGCGTCACTGAGTTAGAGACTTTAACAGTCTCTTCTATGTAAGAATGTCTCGTGCTGATATACCAGCAAACTTGACAACAAAGATTTTTCAGACTACATGTAGCTGTCCTCTATGTCAGCTAACACATTTACATTCATGTCACACTTATTTCTGCTTTCCCATTTTTACCATTAATGCTTACATTTTGATTGGATACCTTGAGTTTGTAAATGATGAGATTACATAATTGGAATACAATGTATCCAATTCAAGGTCGCGGGAGGATGAAGCCTATCCCAGCTGATACAGGACAAAGACAGGCTGCCAGTTTATCGCAGGGCTAACACAATACGTGTGACAGAAAATCCACTTAAATGTTTGATATTTCTAATAATAATCATAATTATGATTATTATTTAAAATATTATTTAAAGGTTTCTTTATAAATACATTTAGAATTTTTTATAACCCCTAGAATATAAACCTGGGCTGTTTCAGATTCTGACCTCTGACCTCAGTGACCAGGCTGTGTGCTCACTGCAGCTCCCTCTTGGAAGTACGTCTGCTTCTTGTCTTCCCCCAGTGATGACCGCCTGCCCTTAATATCACGTACTGTACCTGAGGAACAAAAAAGGACAAACACTTGCCTTCATTTAAGAAGTACATTCATAACGAGATATGAAAAACATATCATTATGGAAACACACTAGTTCACCCTTTGGGAGGAATCAGTTCCTGTGAAACAGTTCTGTAAATGAACATCATGGAGAATGAAATGAGTTCTTCAGGTGACTCAGCAGTCCCACACTGACAAATGAAACTTCTGTGGAAGAAGAATCTGGATTTTTTTTTATTTCCAATCCAGTCCTGCTTTAAACTATTAAGGATTAAGCAACAGTGCTCATATTTGCTCTTCTGAAATCTGTGTTAAGCAACAACAAACATAAATTAGTAAGAATAGAAAGAAAGAAATACAGCTGAGTAGAGGCTTTACACACCACGAGCAGCCATAACGCTAAATTTTAATCTTCAACTGTTTCTGAGCCGTCTTCAACCTGTTTTTAACAGAGAAAAGTCCCACAGTCAATGCAGCCTGAATGAAATCCTGATTCCAGATGTTCAGCACACACAGAGACACAGAGGTACTGTTTAAAGTTTAGTGTTAACCTGAGTCACTGATCATTTACAGTATTACAGAGTCTGGCAGTCTTTGCATGATGTCCACGTCACTGTAAGCTTCTAGCTGACTCTCAGGTGTGACAGGTGTGCCAGCAGGAAAGAGTAATAAAATCCTGCATCCTGAGGTTTGTCATGCAGGATTAAAGGAGCCAGGCTTTGTTCACACAGCTAGGATTGTATTTTACACTGACCCTGGGTCAGTATAAGTATCATACAGTTTAAACGAAGCACTGAAACGTGCACATATTTATTACAGATGCATTGAAGCTAATCGGGATATTTACTGTTAATCTGTGGCTGCGATTAATCGCTTTACTGGAAACTTTATTAACTAGTAACTTCATCAGTCATGACAGAAGCTAATATTTCTGTCCCAACATCGTTTAACCCTTTAAAACCGGTTGGAGCGGGCACGCTCCGTTTTGCGTAACTATTTTTAAATCCTGGTAGCTCTGCAACCACGTAAGCTAGAGCAATAATTTTTTTTACATATGAAACCGGAGAAGTTGTACTTACATCTTATGCCATCAGCTTGTCCTAGGTCACGGTTTCCTTCCACATATAGCTTTGCAAAAATTGCATAAAAAGCGCTTGCAGCAACAAAAACATAATATTCCAGAAACACGTTTTGCCGATCCGATCAGCTGTTCATAACACTTCCTACCTTGGAATAGACGTCAGCGCGAACTTTCGCATGTCCGCCATTACCTGCCCGAAACCGGAAGTGACGTCATTTTCGCGGAAATGTAGTTTTTTTTACTATCAGGGCCTCAGAGCCTATACTGGTGTTTTTAAAAGTTATCTTTGACTTTATGACTTTCTGTGTCGTTTCTGGGATGCTTAGAACTCGAATTGCACTGCTGGAAATAGTTTATTTTGATGCATATGCTGCTTTTTTGCAAATTTGCACTATAATATTTATTTTCGTTTTTCCTGCAGTATATAAAAATTGGTGTATTTCAAAAGTAAAACTATGAAGACACTTCAAATAAATTTCCTGTGGTGGGAAACTAGTTTGTGCAACTTTTTTGTATTTACAGTTTTGAGGGATAAGCCTCTTAAATTTCTCTAACTAGAAATATATGTCAAAAAAACAAAAACGATTTTCAATTTTTTTGTAGTTTATTGCACTTTTTTGCAATTTATGTAATTACTATGCACTTAATGCATACATACTATTAAAATTTGGGCTATAATGGTTGTATTGATGTATATCAACTTGAAATGCTCCCACAATTGGCACTACAGCATGTAAAAATATAATATAAGCTCTGGCGGACTTGGTTCTATGGTAGGTCTTAAAGGGTTAAACAGTAACAGCTTTACTACAATATAAGCTAACGTTTACACCGTAACTTTAAGCTAGCACCATAAAGACGGTAAAACACGTAATAATATCTACAAATGCATCTTAAAGCTGTTATATTAGCACTCGGTGTATTACTAACATAACCACATTAACATTATTGACACTCGCTGACTTTTAATAGTCATTCTATAAATGCTGTCCGTTTAAATGGTCTTACCTGTAACACTGCTGTATCCACCGGATTCCACCCAGAGTGGATTCTGGAGTCTTCCCACGCTCCTGTTAGTGATCCTCCATCTGGATGGATGATAACAACCTTCTGAACAATCTAGCAGGTGGATGGCCCATATCTATAGGACTGATTTCTGCTAATAACGCCCATTGTATGGACTGATAACAGCCGAAGCGGGTGAATAAAGTCACCCAGTGGCAAGCTGTGCCATTACCCAGCATACACCTCTCCCTCCATAAATGCAATAAACGATACAAAAGTAATAGCCTATAATTAATTTAGCTGCTGTATCTGCTGTTTCTCAGGTAGTTGTTTACTTTATATAATATATTGTGTTCAGTACACGTCACTACAATGTGATTTCGGAAATGTATAAATATACGGACAACAGGCTCTTCCGCGGCAATCTCTTGTCGTCAATAAACAACGTTTAGGGAGCTCTATAATATTCAATAGGAGGACCCTGCACGTCACTTATCGACGCGACGGGGGTCCTCTGCGCGTCGATAAGTGAAGCAGAGGGAGCCTGACCATGTGTCACACATTTAACGAGTTGGGAGTGAGAACGTGTTGAACACGGGGATATTGAATTCTGTAGCATTAAGCCATAAATATGTGTGTTAGAGAGTTGTCACGGAAACTGTTGAAATGCAGACTTACCTTATTTTATGCCCATATGAATTCAGTGCACAGCTGATTTCCTTTTGTTTTAAGCCTTTGTTGAACAACGTTATTATCGTAGTATCTTGAAAGGTTAAGTGTAACAACAACAGTCTAATTGATCACCCACCTCTTACTCTGAACACAAGTAATTAACCAGTAAATTACTAAATCTTTTTATGTGGCAATTACACTAAAAGCATCGTCTATTCAGTGCCCACAAATAAAATATGTGTAGCAAAAAATACACTTCTTTGATATGAAAGAGGTGAACAGTAGTTAATAAATAAGTTGTACTTCAGTCATTTATTTTTAATGCTCTTTTTATAAAAAGAGTATTTTTGGTACAGTCATAGGAACCAGCCAGAGTCGGATACTCCTTTCATCATCGTCAGATGACATATTGCAGCAAAGTCTAAAAACAACAACAGAAAAAAAACATATCGGGATCAAAAAATATCCCGACAGTAGCAATATAGAAAAGAGAAATAAAGAAAAAGAGCGACAGAAAGGATGCAGGCTGCTCGTAAGCTTTCAGCTTGTCAATTTGCTGAAATGTATACAAAACAATTACTGAACAGTTTAAATTTAAATCACGTTTCACCACTGTCGCTAGCTAGAATGAATTAGCCAGACAAAAATAGTACTGATTTGGTTTCGTACAAAACTAGCTTTCCTTCTCTGATATGTAACTTTCACAACATGACCGCAACTTAATATAACACAACTGTGGCAAAAATATGAACAAAAGGGAGAAAAAGTTAAACTTACCTTGTGTCGTTAGGAGCCTGAACCGCGGTAAAACTCCGGTGAGGTCAATGACCTTACGCTCTCCCACTGTCACGCGTTGATGACGTATTTGGAAATCAATTCGGGTGGGACATGACAACAGCGCCACCTGCAGGAAGATTTTCTCTGTCTGGTACCTTGTGTTCTGATACCTGACAACTTTTTTCTTGAGAACTGAGACCTGACATCTTTTTGTCTGATACCTGACAACTTTTTTCCTGACAACTGAGACCTGACAATTTTTTGTCTGATACCTGACAACTTTTTTCCTGACAACTGAGACCTGACATTTTTTTTGTCTGATACCTGACAACTTTTTTCTTGAGAACTGAGACCTGACATTTTTTTGTCTGATACCTGACAACTTTTTTCTTGAGACCTGACGATGTCCTAAAATGTACACCGTACAGGGGGTAGCAATGAGGTTTTTTAGGAATATTTGTCTGATATAAAGTTTTTGGAGAAGTGGTGCTATTGACCTCTTATTCATGAAAAAAAAGTACAAATATGGAACATATTCATCAGATGAATTTGTTTTGATGACATAATATAACAGTCAAGTTATTAAATGTAATTCTCAAAAGAATTAAAGAAAAACCTAAAATCACAGATCAGATCTTGATGAACGAAAGCTGAAAATCTCTACAGATACAAATTACATCATTTTATGACAATAAAAAAGACAGCAGCTGAAGAAAGTGTAGCATTAAAAAAAAAGAAATCGGTTGAAAGAGGCATCAAAGGGGAAGAACTAATTATAACAATAATGTTCGATGCTGTTACTTGCTGCCAAATACAGAAGAATGTTACATTTTTTGGATGTGTTAATAATTCACTTTATCTCAATTCAATTTGTATCTAAGTAAATTAATCTAATCTAAAACATATCATCTAATTGAAACAACAACATTGATGTTCAGAATACTTGCCCTGTAATAGTTAATTTAACAAGAATGACATTTACATGTGTCTACAAAGTACACATAATAGATGACATAACAAGGCAAAATTTTGTTACTCTGAAGTATTTGGTTGATTTGATACATTAAGTGTGGTTAAGCTTTTAGTTGGAAATATGGTGGCGTAGAGCAGAATGATAGGCAAGCTGCCGCCTGTTCAACTTTCACTGCTCTAAGATCAGTGACCATCTCTGTTTTGTGTGGAAACAGGGCTACCATTAGCAAGTAGATGAGTAGTCTCATTAGTTTTCCTTTCCTAACATGTGAAAGAAATTTTAGCCAACATATGGCCTGTATTTATATAGCGCCTTTATGGTCCCTAAGGACCCCAAAGCGCTTTACATATCCAGTCATTCACCCATTCACACACACATTCTCACACATGATGTGAGAAACTTTTAAAAACTTGTTTATCATGCTAGTAATGAATGCTTTGATGATGAAGAGGCAAATTTTACTATTAATTATTAAATTCTGGCTCTTTACTCATTTACTTATGAGTGCAAAGATAATTAAATCAATAGTACCAGGTAATTATATATCATTATTATTATTATTATTTTTACAATTGAAACATAGTAAACTGTGAATAAAGCCTTTGCCTAGCCTTAAAGATGGTTCAAACAAAAATGGCTCAAGTGACCCTCTCTGTATAAAAGCCAATGTTGTAAACAGAGATGATATCATGTCCTTCTGTCCTTGTTTGTCTGTGTGTTCTAACACTGAAGGTCTACATTTGTATGTAGTCTGTGTCATATTTACTCCCCCAGGTCATATGAAAAGTGTCTGGATTGGTGTTTGAGAATAGCATACTGCACTTAGCTCTGTATTTATATTAAATATTAAATCCAATTTAAATACAAAATTACCATATGAAATATTAAGTGAGACTGTAAATATTTAATGTGAGCCCTTTACCAATGGCCTGGCATTCATTATCACACAGTGCTAGATTTTAACAGGCAATTTCCCTTGAGACTGTGTGCACAGGGGTCCGTACTCATCATTTGAAGCAGCAGGGGACGCTGTTGCTCTGCACTCCTTTCGACAGTCCCTCAAAAATTAAAAGAAAATAGAGGAGATGAACTGAGAGACAAGTCTGAATAAAAAACTTGCATGTTTTGCAAAGTCACAATAACTGTTATGCTAACTCTCTCATTGATGATGGATTTTTCAACTTAGCTGTTGCAACTCAACAGCTAAGACTGAATGAAAGAAGTTACATGTATTGTATTATCTGTTTTATGTGAATGAAAATAAGCTGGAGTGAAGTCTAAATTTACAGAACAAATAGGTGAAGAACAGAAAACAGAAGCAGACTCTTTCCTGGTAACTCCTCTACAGAACTTTCAGCATTTCTATTCCCATTTCTGCCACTTGGGGTCAGGCTTACACTATGAGATGACACCTTTAAGACACAGTTTATGTTATTTAAATTACTGTTTTGAGAGGGAGAAGTGCCTGACTGTTTCTATTTGGTTCTCTCTATGATTGATCACTTCAGCACACAGCCCTGGTGTCTATTGTTTTGCCATATTACAGTATGAGAGGATTTCCACCTAAACTTGCACTGTAGTGGCTTCAAATGAAACTGGATGTACTTCTCAATACACTGTCTTTACAAAAAATTAAATTCATCATTTAGTAACACTTGACTTGTTAGAATTGTATTAAAGTAAAAGCAGATGTTTCATGAAAGAAATATAAATTAAAGAAAAGGCAAAATTAAATGCAAAAGAGAAACTGTGAGGCGAAGAAATTAGCATTATAGAGTGCTGCGGAGGAGGTGTACAGGGTTAGAGATGCATGGGCATGCAACCCCTCTGAGGATAGTCAGGGAGGAACATTAATCATTGGGAAACATCTGTTCATTCTGCTGCTTTAAAGTTCTGTCAAAGAACTTGGACTCCCCCCACCATCCCAGCCTCAAACCATCTACTCACAGAAAACTTGTCTTCTGTTAAGCATGGACAGACAGAGTGAAACATCAGAGCTAGTCTCCACCAAGCACTGACTTCAATTTGATTTCCATTTGATTCCTTTTTAAACAAACAAAAATCATGAATAGAGGAAAAGGTTGCAGTACATAAATCAGTTCTGTTATCGCTGGGGCCATAAGTTTCGTGGGCAGACTTGCACATCATGGGTCAAACAGCTGGGCATTCTTATGTGATGCATGCTTAAAAGCAAACTTCAGCATCTAATTGTAAACTGACAAAGAAAAAAATAATGAAACAAACCAATAAATTTAAGAGAAAAAACAAACAAGATTATAGAGTGCTGCATTTAAAAACACAACAAAACCAGTAAATTAATTACAATCAACACCTCACACTGCCTACAATATGTTCTGTGTTATGTACATGTAACTTGTTGTGCCAAGAACTACAATCAAGGGTTTGTGATAACTACATTGTGACACCACAACAAGCTTTCAAGCTTGTTTTCAAGCTTGAGTGTCCTGTTTAACATCATGCCAAAGAATCTCATTTAGATTTAAATCTGCGCTTTGATTCGACCTTTCCAGTATCTTCTTTTTTTTATGGTGTTGGTGGTTCTTTGGAACTTTGTTCTTTCTTTATAGAGAGAGTAGAATTCATAGTTCTAGCAGATAAATCGCGAAAAGGTCCCCAGGTCCTAAAGCCACAAATATCTCACACCGACATCTAAGTTTTTGTTCTTTTTATGAAATTCTTTCATTTTAGACCTTGTCCCGATTCGTGATTGAGGTGTAAGACAAACGACCACTGGTCCAAGTGCGTCAAAACAATGATTTTATTAAACACATGTGTGGGAAGATACACAGCTCAATATTGTCAACACAGATCTCCGTCACAGCATAAATTCAAAATGGTTTTATTATGTAAGGGTTCACGCCCCTTCTTGCGTCAGAAAGAATATCACATGCATAGGTTATAATTAATGACAGTTAAACAAGTTTCTGTGTTCATCAACATTCTGCCCTATATGGTTGTCTGACCAGATGTTTCCTGTAGACTTATTCATGGTATACTTATCTTTAACACCTTCTGTGTCACTCGTTGCTAAGCAAAGACAAAGCAAAGATATATTTCACCTTTACCCTAGAAATTGTACTTAATGTCTGTGTGTGTGTAAGCATGTTGTGCATTCATTCACAGCACTCCAAGTCATTCCTACAATATATCAGTTCAGACATCACGCTGAACGAAGCTTCTGACCTTCACAGGATTGAGTGCTTAACTCCTATGAGCACATATGCAATGTGTGTAATAACATGATTAAAACTGTATGTTTAATAAATTGAATAAATGTTTTCATCAACTGCCACTGCTCAAAGCTTAATAAAAGGATATAAAAGAATAAACATGATATAAAAATGATATAATTCCCACAACCTGATGTAATTGGATGCAGAAAGTTCAGCTTTTGTCTTGTCAGTCCAAAGAGTAATTTCCCAAAGTGTCAGGGATTATCAAGATGTTTGTGGAAAATGATGAATGATGAGCCTTTGTGTTCTTTTAGATATTTGCCTTGGAACTCTACTATTCCACCATTTTTGTCATGAACAGTGATATTAACTGTGGCCAGTGCAAAAGCTGTGGCCAGAGCCCTGCAATTATTTAGATGTTGTTCTGGATTCTTTTGTGACCTCCTGAATGAGTCATCAATGCACTGTTGAAGTCATTTAGGTAGGCCAGCCACTCCTAAGAAGCTTTCCCACTTACAAAAAAAAATGTCCTTAATAAAAAAAAAAAGAAAAAGAAGGACAGGAAGAAAGAAATAATTTTTTTTTTATTTTACCAACACATTTATTTACAGTAAAAACCAATCAGGTCATCACCAGATACATCACAAAAAAAAGAAAAGAAAGAAAACAAAAGCCATCACAGAAACAAAGAACTGAAAATTAATTGACTATCCACAACAGAGCACACCATATTCAGGCAACACCACTGGGAAGAGAATTCAGACAAATTATTTGTCAAAGAATAAAACTGAAATTTGGCTTTAACTCTATACTTAACGTGTGAAATGAAAAGTTGATCAATCCTTACCCCTGCAATATTGTTAATCTTATCTTTTCTACTTTAATATATAGAAATTTTTGCTTGATCCCCCACAAAGTTTAATAACTTCCATTTTGAATCCTCTTTTTTCATGTATCCAGCACCAAACAGAAACTCCAATGGAGACCAAGCTATTCCACATTTTTTTGAAGACATGCATCACCATACAAAGCAGTGGCTCTAGGCGTTTGCAATCAAGAAACCTGAAAAACAGTTTCGATCTCTTGACAAAACGGACATAACCCACTTACATCTGTATTGAACTTGGATACAAAGCTGTTAACAGCAATAGCCCCAAGCAAAATCCTCAATTGCAGATCACCTGACCTCTTATTCAAAGGGGGTTTAAAAAAAACCCTCCAAATACGTTTTACCTTCTCTTCCACTCCTAACCTTGCTCTCCACACACACCACTCAATTGCCTTTTATTTAACTCTTGGACAGACACTACAACATCTTACCACTGAGCATGCAAAAGTCCAAATCTTCTCGAATCATGAGTAGAGGTCCTTTCAGTCCTGTAAAGTCAAAGTTCAGTCCCAATTCTGAAAAACAGTCTTTTTTATCAGGAAACTCTAGTCCAGGGGTCTGCAACCTTTTACACCCAAAGAGCCATTTGGACCCGGTTTCCACGCAAAAGAAAACACTGGGAGCCGCAAATACTTTTTGACATCTAAAATGAAGATAACACTGTATATATTGTTTTTTATCTTTGTGCTTTGTGTGAACAACTAAGGTGTGTTGCTTATGAAATCCATGAAGTGCTACAGAGAAAATTACATTTTATTTATGTAATTAACACATTTTGAACTCTTAAAGAAATATAACAAAAGGAAAGACACCAACCTGAACTAAAATGATCCATGTAGCAAACAAACTGTTGTCAGCCGCCACCCTTATATCGCCTTTGGGCTGTTGGAGCCTTGACCTGACTCTTAAAAAAATAATTGGAAAAAAGCACTATGCTGCTGAAAAATGAAAAATAGATATTTGCAAAATTCTGCCTAAATATATATTTTACCTGGTTAATGCGTGCCGCGAGGCGTGGTTTGCAGTGCTGCTGCAGGGGAGGCGGACGCACCTGAGCGACACCCGCAATCACGCCTCGGCGTCTTTACGTCTGCGCTATCTGTGCTGTTGTGTTGTTGGTGGTGTATGTCGGGCTGTGAGCTGAAAAGCTACAGCCGGCTGTATGCGTACAGCAACCGTATGTGAAAAGTGCTCAATAAAGAGATGCTCAAAAGCATGCCGAAGTCAGTTTACTCACGGTGTTTGTCTTTAACATAGTTCACGGTGGAGAATAGCTGCTAACATAATGTGGATCCGAAGATCCATAATTGGCCTATCTGGCGTTGAAAGTCTCGATAAATGGACGGCGTTTCGGCGGGTATACCGGCTTCCGCAAGTGTGACTCTTATTTTGAGCGATGAAAAAAATAATAGAATATAATTTTATTTTTATATTTCAATATCACAATAATCTTCCGATTTAGAACTACGAGTTAAAAAGAACTAACATAAATAAAATACACTTCAGCTAAATACTTCTAATTTATTTGCCCAAACCACACAGAGCCGCAGTATAAGGACTAAAGAGCCGCATGCGGCTCCGGAGCCGCAGGTTGCCGACCCCTGCTCTAGTCCATTGGCATAGTCCAACAGCATCTCCTTGTCAGAAGACGTTAGACTCATAAACCAGAAGTCCAAAACACTCAGAAACAAATTTGGTTTGATTTTAACCCAATCAGAGATGCTGCTGCCTCCGTGCTCCGAAGTTCAGGCCCAGCCACCTCAATGATTTGCCCCAGTTTAACTACCTTTGCCTCAAGCAGTCTGTTTGAAAAGGCAATTCCAGTTCCACCATAAGTATTTCCCAGATGAATGTGCCTGATCCCATCTGCCGGTGGATCACTGACTTCCTGACGGACAGGAAGCAGCATGTGAGGCTGGGAAAGAATGTCTCGGACTCCCGGACCATCAGCACCGGCTCCCCTCAGGGCTGTGTTCTTTCTCCTCTGCTCTTCTCCCTGTACACCAACTGCTGCACCTCCACCCACCAGTCTGTCAAGCTAATCAAGTTTGCAGATGACACCACCGTTATTGGACTCATCTCGGACGGGGATGAGTCTGCCTACAGAAGGGAGGTTGAAAGTCTGGTGTCCTGGTGCAGCCACAACAACCTGGTGCTGAATGCCCAGAAGACAGTGGAGATTATTGTGGACTTCAGGAAGCACACAGCCCCACTCCCCCCCATCATCCTGACTGACACCCTCATCACCTCTGTGGACTCATTCCGCTTCCTGGGTACCACCATCACCCAGGACCTGAAGTGGGAGCCCACCATCACCTCCGTCATAAAGAAAGCCCAGCAGAGGATGTACTTCCTGAGGCAGCTGAAGAAATTCAACCTGCCAACACGGACGATGATGCAATTCTACACCGCAATCATCGAGTCCATCCTCACCTCCTCCATCACCGTGTGGTACGCTGGAGCCACTATCAGGGACAAACTGAGACTGCAGCGTGTTGTGCGCTCTGCTGAGAAGGTGATTGGCTGCAAACTCCCATCTCTGCAGGACCTGTACACCTCCAGGACACTGGGGCGTGCAGCTCGGATCAGTGGTGACCCTTCTCACCCTGGACACAGTCTGTTTGACCTGCTCCCCTCAGGCAGGAGGCTCCGGTCCATTCGCACCAGAACCTCTCGCCACAAGAACAGTTTCTTCCCCTCTGCTGTTGGACTCATGAACAATAACCATATGACTGTTCCCACCACTAACACATGACCCTACACTGTGTTCACTGCATCATTCCATGTTTGGCACTGATCACCACCTGCACTCATGTATATATCTATCTACTTAGCACTTTTAATTCTTATTTTTATGTCTATTTAAGAGTTGTATAACAGTATGTTTGCACTAAGTACCGCAGCAATTTCCTAATGTTGTAAACCTGCTCAACATTTGGCAATAAAACCCTTTCTGATTCTGATTCTGAAGTATCCAGCTTGGCCCCAAGCACCACTGGTTCCTCCAGGAGCCAGAACAATGAAGAAGTTGGTTTAATTCTTTTCCACTTGAAAACAGACCAAACTTTGAACAGGCCTCTATAAAACATTGGTATTTCATAGGAATGCAATGAATGACAGTCCAATAAGAACAGTGAGGCCCCCATCCCCAGCCTTCCTATCCCTCTTAAAATCACACTAACAACCGGTTTCCAAAAAACATGTCCAGAACTTCTGGACAAACTGTAATCTTTTACAGTATATTCTGTCTAATCTAACTGCAGACAAAAAGTTCTCTCTACTCCTAGCCCACCTAAATTGTCTTTCTTTATTGTGCATTTCCCTCCAAACATCAACTACAGACTGTGCTTCTGGGCACATGAGGTTCTAAATGATTTCTGTCCAACTGATCATTCTGTACAGTTAAAGTCTCTGGCCAAAAAAAGAAACTCTTATGGATCACACTTGCATAAGACATCCTCAAGCTTGTGTAGAAAAAGTATTCTCTCTGGCCCCGTATTTGGAGCATACACGTTCACAACCATAATCTTGAAACACTCATACTTTGCCTTCACCACCATTAGCCTGTCCTTTACCACCTCCTGAAAATCATAGGATTCTGGAAGAAATTTTTTTGAAAAAGTAGCGCCACTCCACCACTGGCTCTATTTAAATGACTCAAAATTACTTCTCCCTCACAATCCCAGTCTTCCAGTCTGTCTCATTTAAACAATCACTATGTGTTTTCTTGGACCATTAATACATTTATATGCTTCAGTTTCATTAACTCATACTCACTGACTCTCTTCCTCATATCTCTGGCTCCATTCAGGTTTAAAGTAGATCATCCGAGCAGCAGATTTAATGCTGCTATGACCCACAATTTCACCCACCGACAGACTACACTCTTCTACAGAGCAAGGACAACTAGGTATGATCTTAAACTCATTTTGTCTCGTAAGGCTAGAGAGGTCCATTTTAGCGATACGCAAGTTGTTACACCCCTGTCTAGGGGTACAGGAACGTAGCATAAGTTAAAAGAAGAGTGACCCCGCCCTGGTCCCCAAAACCAAACAAAACCAGCTTAATGAGTCAAGCGGGTGCTACCTAAACCCTACGTGATAAAAAAAACAAACAAAAGACAAATGCTACCCCTAACTCCCTAACTGAATAAACAGGAGAAAATGATACAGAAAATAACAAGGCAGCTCACCCCTTCGGCTTCAGTGACTATTTACACGTGACTCTAAACTACACACTATATACAGAAGCTCAGCAATCCTCAGGAACACACACGAGTAACACAGGGTTTGGAGGCCAAGGATGGGTCTGCTGCTGCTGTCAGTCGCTGCCCCGGGACAACTGCTGGTGACAGATTTTCAAAGCAACCACATGATCAGGGGACCAATCAGCAGCCGTCAGCTTCTCCAATCAGGGACCTGCAGAGACTCTTAAAGACACAGACAGGCAGAACAAAAAACAGCCACCGAGACACATTATGGCCAGGGTCGTAACACAAGCCAACCGACAAAAAGCCAGTTTTAAGCAATCAATAATATCAGTGAAGCTTAATTTAACTCCACGCACACTATAAAAATCAAACTATACTATCAGAAAGAAAAGACATAACAGACAGAAACGTAAAGTTAGAAACAAGTCCTCAATCTCTCAGTTAGACTCACCACACTCCCAGCATGCAATGCAGAAAGAAAGAAATGAGGAAGAAAACAATGAAGGGGGCAAATACTGTATATCCTTTTACATGGCATTTTGTCTCCCTATAGACATTTTCATCCCTACACACATTAGGAATTCACAGGAAATAATGCCTGACTTTGTGCTTCTTAATTAATAAGTTACATGACCATTCTCTAAAGTCACATTATGGTTGGGTGTGTTTTAAACAAGGTATTTTTCTAGGGTCATTTTTTATCACTACTATCTGGGTGAGGAAGGGGAGGTTTCTCACCTTCTTGGCTGCATATCCTTGTTTCTGTTGAAGGACATTTATTCCCAATGGGGACAACATTTATTGTTCACTGAACTGAAAACCCAGGTCAATGAACCAGACCCTGGTAGTTGGTGCAGGCCAAAGTACCTGAGCCCCATTTAACTGGGTTAGCTGTCCCCAGCAGGTCCTCTCTTTGCAGCTGCGAAATCAGGCCAGCTTGGTGACTATGAGGTGAAACCATAGCCCTAAACAGAAGCCCCTGGTACACCATCAAACTTGTTCATGTTTCAAATAGATTTTCCTTACCTGATGACATACTTGCTGAAGAAAGTTGCTCAAGTGTAATTGGTCACGCTATTCTTTGAAATGTGAAACAACAGGATGATTGCATTCAAGGGGCCAGAGCAGGTGACACTGACACCAATTAGAAACTGTTGGCTAAGAGTAGGTATAGACTGGGAAATATTGTAAATGTTGACAGTAATAACACCCATCAATCAGGGGACAATAAAGGTCCACTGGCTATCTGAGTGGTATCCAAAAAATAATGTTGGATAACTGAATAACTGGAAAACTTTTGGGGTAAAACCTGCTTTTCTTAAGAGAGATGGCATCCATCCACTTTGGATATCGCTGCTCTCATTTTTAGAAATCAGGTTTATTAAAGACACCAAAGCATGACTATCCACAATTGGGACAGGCAAGCAGAGTTATAGTTTTACTTACCTGTTTGCATTTTCTTTCCCTTTGTCACACCCCCCCAAACCCTGTCCAACAAGAGCAAGTAGAGACTGTGTCTGTGCTCAGACTATCTAAATAAAAATCACAGATTTACAAAGAAAGAATAATGTAGCACATTTAATGGCTCCAAAGAATAAATCAATTAATCATGAACTATTAAACATTAGATTTCTCTCCTTCCTGTTAGTAAATTATTTAATAGTTGGTCATTATATTGATTTAGTCTGCTTTAGAGAAAAGTGGTTACAATAGTAAAACATCACAGAAATCATGCGGACGGCAATTTTTCACCCAGTTAATCCATTTTTTTTTTATAGAGCACCAAATAACCAGAAAGCCAGTTAAGTTAAGGTGCTTTATTTTGTTAAATAAAGACTGTACAATAATAATAAGATAAAACTTCATCAACCAAATGACCCCTTTCAACTAGAACTTGGGACAGTGGGAAGGAAAAACTCCCTTTTCAACACTGTTAGACTTTTCATCTCCACTTTACGGTAACATACTGGCGTCACTGTTGCCAGCGTCATACCATGACGCCGTATTACTGTAGCTTACTGTTTTGCAGGATGATACCGTTTTTTGCTGTTGTGGTATAATACTCTTGGACAAATTATGGTAACGCACCGTAGCTTTTTTTATGGTATCTCACTGGCGTCACTGTCGCCAGTGAGATAACGTTATGTCGTTATGTCGTAAATTACGTCAACAAAGTAACATTATACTGTGATTAAGAAATTGGTATACTACCGTTTATTCACGGTATGTCACTGTAAGCCCGCTGCAAGGTAATAAACTGCAATATATTTACCAGTAACTTACCGTTATCACGCATCATCAGTACCAAAAATATTAATCTCTGCTAGAGGATACCATGTCCCAACAGGCGGTCATTTACTGTTTAACACGTCGTAATTTACCGTAATTTAAGGAAACAGTAACATACTGTAAGAGACTGGAGGGTTAAAAAAAAAAAAAATTGTATTGTATTAAAAAAAAGGTACCATTTATTTATTTATATTTATATAAAAACATATATATACCCACTAAAGATCGATTGATCGAGATAGATAGATACACACACACAATAATTCATGTGCTTTACACCACTTTTTATTTCTGTTCTGATTTTTCCCTGCTGAAATACACATTTCCAAAATCAAAAACTGAAAAGAACTGAAAACATATTTTCATTGAGGAAGCACTTTTTTTTACTAAACCATGTAATCCATTATTTTCTCAGATGGTTGTACAAACAATAACGATATTATTTCATATCCATATCATGGCAGACAACATATGCTCAAGTGTTGGGTTTTCTTAGTTATATTTTGTAGGGTCTTAAACCTACAATGTGAAGTGCCTTGGCATTCATTTTGTTGGCACCATACAAATAAACTGAATTGTAATGAATATAATATCAAGCCCCACACTTCTGCCTTTATATACACTTTATCCAAAATACTGGCTCACACTACCAAATCAATGCACAAAGCAGGGTCCACAAGGACATGGATGAGCGTGTGTGGTGTGAAGGAACTTGACTGACCTGCACTGAACCCTGATCTTGCTTTGTGGACTGAGTTCATTGATTTGTATGGTGAGCCAATACATGTGACAATTAAAGTGTAAGTAGCTGAAATAATTTTTAACAAACGGGTAAAAGAAGGAAAAAAAAAAATCAAAACTGTTGCACTCAAAAAACCTATTGGACAGAGACAGCGTCTTGCAAGATGGCAAGAGAGCTTGTCTTCATTGTTGTTCGTCTTGTGTAAATGTCCGGAAAGCATGGGCCATGGATCATCTGTGGAGACACAGGTAACAACACATTGGTCACTTAAATTATACAAGAAATTCACTAAAAATGGCAAAAACAGTTACCTAATTTGAAGTTTTCAAATTCAGTAAGCCGCTGGAGGAAAGTTGTGACATGAGGGTTAATGTGAACAACCTTTCGCTTCACAGTGGTCCCAGTCTTTCTGCTTGTGCCAACCTTGGAGGTACATTTTGTTCCCTCTTCAGGGTTTATCCTTACAAAAAACCTTAAAACATGCCACAATAAATAGTAACATACAGTAACATTGAGTTGTGATTTGAAATAATGAGTTACTTAGGGATAATTTATTCATCATCTATCACTATTAGCTAACTGTTCAAACATACCTCTGAATCAGTTCCAATGTTGCACACGCTGACTCCTGGTATTCCAGGTTCAATACATAGAATGAACCAAAGAAGACTGACATCGCATCAGCAAAGGTGTTCTCTTTGTCCAGCTCAACAATTACACGCCCCTCTGCATTCACCATCCAGCAGGTGGCGGTCATTGAACTTTGTCCTTAAATGTATAGGGGCAACATGTTGTCATTATGCAACATAAAATAATTTCAATACTTCACTTCTTCACACTGTCTAGATAGTCATAAAGCAAATAGCTACGTACAGTTAATTATTAATGGCCTTATGTACATAAGTCCGTTTTAACATATTAGAATTGTACATAATTGGGAATTATTCTGCACATTAAACACACCTAACAAAGAGTCAGCCCAATTAAATTACCGGAGATGAATCAACTGTATGGTTATTTTGGAGTTTATAGTTTGTGCTGCTGTTAAACTTTACAGTATTGACTTCAGTATTTCTGCTGTTGGTGTAGCTACTATGTTTTACTATGTTGATCAGTAATATGTAATGTGAAATTTGATATTGTTACCTTGCTGGGTTCACTGAGACACATGTCCAACAACCTTGGTTTATAAAGGAAATTACAGAAATTTGAGCTACGAAAAAAGAGACTGGATACCCGTGTCCAGGAAAAGCTCCTGTGCCAAACAGAAATTTTAATATGGTCTAATCAGCTCTATTTCATAAATGACTTCTTACCAAGCATAATCAGCCTTGGAGCGATTGGCAGGTTGCTCTCTGCTTCAAGGGACATCCTGGTAGATGTTTCCTGCCAGAAAAAGGACCAAGACATTTTATGTAACAAAAAACAAAACAAAAACAGGACAGCAAGCAACAGCATTAAACATAGAGCTGTATGAAAAAAGCTTACATCTGCTAAGACAAAGAGGGAGTCTTCATCTTCCTTGTAATACTTCATCATGAGAAGTATGGTTGCTGTGCCAACCTTGTTGTTGGTCAAAACTCCCTCACTTTCTATCTGCTGGATGAGTGTCCTTATACCGAGTGTCCTTATTGAGCTTCTGGCTGGAGAAATAGTTAATAATCCTTCTGCCTTTGGTTATGAGGGCCTGACCTAAGCGCTCACTGATATCGATGCCTGTGAGTTTGTAAAAGTGGTTCGAAAGACCTTTCCGAGTAAACAAGAATGGCCACTGCTCCTGAATTTCAGCTACTGAAAGTGAGGGACAACTGTTGATAAGCTGCCGCTGAGAAATATATGTGAGGCACATGAAGTCATCCACATCAGGTCTCTCCACAGCTCCAGGTCCTTCTGAATTAAAAATTGTTAACAAGATGTGTTTCTTTTCCTCTAAAGAAGCTGGCATTTCCCCCTCAGGAAGTTCAACTGGTTGCCAATTTATACAACCATAGCTATCAACAAGGCATCTAACTTTTTTAGGTGAGGTTGCATTACTGTTGGGACTGCAGTCTTCCTCATTCCTGGTTCTCTTTGTTTGACGAAGTCTATGTGTTGTATTATCTCGATTAACATGTTCAACTCTAGATTTGATGCTTCTTAGTAGTGAATAATGTCCACAACCCAGTCTTTCTCCTGTTTCAGTAAAATCTGCAAATGTTTGAGGGTATCTGTTTACAATGATTTTAGCAACTTCTTCACAAGATGCACGTTTAGGGTTCCTGCAGTGAACTTGCATGGCCTCCACAACAATTCTAACCATACTTCTCCTGTCGTCTGGATGAGCTCTGTCTCCTCTTGTGATTGCATGCGACAGTCGGAGTGGAAATCTTTCCCAAGGAATCTGTAAGTGTGAGACCCAAGAGCTGGAGTAATGGTTGTACATAGTGGTGGACGTGGAGGAGGAGGGGTGAGGTGGATGGCTTGATGTTTCAGCTGATGCAGCAGGGCATGGCTCCAGAGTAATGGTGTCATTCAGGTTCTCTGGTCTGTTGCCATCTAAACAAATAAATAAATAAAGATCACAATTAGGATTGAGTAGTAACGGCAAGGCAGTTTTTGGGGACCTTGTCTAAAGATGAAAAGAAGCAATCCCAGGACTGCAAAAGAACTACAAACTCAAGGTCTTGCATTGAAAAGACCTTGAGTCAATATATTTTACAATATGTCACAATTTCAAACCCTTAGTTGTACCACTACCAATGAAAGGTTAATGGTGTTAGATTTAGTGTCTACTTATGTTTTCCGTGTTAAGTATCTACCAGACAATGTGAGCCCCAAAACGCTCTTCAACATTATACTATCAAAGTACATGTGTAGTATGGTGAAGAGAAAAAAAAAGCTAATCAAGCTAATCAGTGACATATGAGTCTATGAGTGACCTTCAAATCATAGACTCAGGTCTATGATTTGTACAGAACCTACACAAACCTCCTTTAAATGCAAGAAGTAGTTTACGTATTTGAATTGGTGTGAGAAAGGGTTTGAGATCTTCCGCCTCCACAAACAAAAGATCACTTTTTTGTTGTACACCAATAACGTCCGTCAGATGTTCTACAATGCAGATTATTTTCTCTCTGTCTAGTGTCGGCAGGAGGCTTGTAAGTTCCTCTTCAATTTCCATCCCTGAAAAACAATTAAGAGGAAACTGAATGGTGTAAGGAGACAACAAAAAGGCCTGCCATGTTATAAAGTGGTGGTGGGTAATAATCCATCAGACTGTCAGCATTTACACAAACACTTCTTTCTGTAGGGCAACGCAAGCAGTGAAGTCCAAGGTCAATGAGGAGTACTGAGTGATGCAACTTGAGCACAAAGTACAATTCAGAATCGTTAACAAGTATAACAGCTATCTTCCCAAAAACCAAGCCATCATCAGTGTCATCTACAATGGAAACATAGCCTTTGACATACTTGGTACCTTTGTAGACAACTGCTGACACATCCAAAGTTTGCCACAGCTTCTTGAATGAGAGCGTTGTAAAGATGATGATTCTAATCTCTTGTTTCTCCAATCATTTGGACTATAGGTGGAAACATTTGGCCCACTGAGAGGTAGGACTGCAGTAACTGATGCCGTTCAGTCTTGCATAAGTTGACAAAGTTATGCAAGACTGAACTTGTACATGCTTTGAAATACGAGTGCTTGCTCTCAAACCTAAGGGTGCACAGACGAATGAGTGGTCCAAAGTGAAGGATAAGCTCTGCATAATGTAACAAATAGTGATGTTTTGCTTTTAAAGCTTTGTCAGGAAACCTACTGTGTCTCAGATATATATAGTCCTCTATGAAAAAAGTTCTTGATTGATTTTGTCCACTTCTGCTTATGGAATATTAAATGAAGACAGTTTGTCAGACAGTATTGCAAGAACATCGTGCATTGCACAGCTGAGAAGATCCTGAAATTCCTCTATGATGCTCTGTATAGTGCTGGTTGGTAAGAGCATTTTAGCCTGCATTTTTAATTTACACAAAGCCAACTGTCTTCTAATAGATTAACTGTGTCCTGTCCTTGTATTATGGCAAATTCCCCAATTTCTTGTTGCCTTGACTGCTGAACTGTCTACTTATGTTTTCGAGAAATACGGCTGGAAAATGATGTTCGGACACTGAAGTATTTAGAGCAATCTTCAAATGGACATAATACTTTTTTCCCGTCTTTGATGTGAAATCTGAGATGGGCACAGAGTTGTAAAGTTTTGTGCAGCATACCCACATCCAGGAACTTGACAGCTGAGGTCACCCGTGAACTCATAGAACTTCTCCTCAGTGGTCTCCCTTCTTGTTCTGTGATTCCTAGGCATATGTGAATGAAAGGCAGAAAATGTTCTGAAAGTGGCAGGACAGTTCTCAGTTCCACAAGAAAGCCTATAGTTAGCTACATGTTTGTGGCTTTTAACATGCAAACTGAACAATATAAATTTGTGTGCACGGAAGCCACAAAATTTACAAATACACATAGTTGCAAAAAGTTCAATGACCAATTACCTTTCCTAAATGACATATGCAATGCAAAAAAAAAAAAAAAATAAGAGTATTGTCAATAGGGACCAATTCCCAGTTTTTACATGATCAAAATTATTAACAAAAGGCTTCAATAAACAGAAAATGTGTGCTGACAAAAGACAAGAGAGCAGTGCACAAAAATGAAAACATATTTGAGCTCGACGCTTTAATGGGTTTAGCCTGACTAAGTCAGCACTCCGCACCCTACAGGTAGTACAAGCACACCTGAAAACACTGACCAGCTAACAGCATTTGGGCGCAACCTCGGTAGTTCACCGATTCACCTGTTGCAAACGTCCAACTTTCTATCAAGTCTCATAAATCCATCGGCAACTATTAACTAACTAGTCTTTTGAGTCTCCACATTCATAGATACTGATATTTTGTCTTAGCATTTGAATGAAAATAACCTGGCACGGTAGCTTAAAAGTCAAAACAAACAGTAATAAGAACGCGTTTCTGACTTCTCTCGAATAAGTGAAAAAACACTTACCTTCAGACTGATTAGCTGGTGTCAATCCAACTTTAACGTTTCCCATGTCAGTCCGTTTTAGGGAAAAAGTGTTAAGTTTAGTTGTTTCATTTACTTTTGAGATACTCCCTCATGGATGAGAAATTTGGAGTCTAGTAGAGTTGTCACGAATAGCATAAGATCTTCAGATATAATCCAATCAACCGTGCATTTAACCTGACTGAACTCCATCCAGTTACCTCTGACTACTTCTAAGTTGCACATGTTAACGGTCCGTAAATTGTCTCTGTTGTTCTTCCACCATCTCATCATCACTCTGTGCTGCAGCGAACTGGATCTGTGGCACAGAATAGTTGATGGCCATGTTTTTCTCCTGCTTTGCAGCTTTGTTTGAGTTTGAATTGCGTCTTAAAGGTGCAAAACTAAGAAAAGCAGATCAATATTTTCTTCTTGTTGTTATTTAATGGTGGTTGGCAACCAGCGAAAGGAGCATTAGCCGCCTCGATCAATATCTTCTATCCGCCATTGTTGTTTTGAAAGTGTGCGCCATACGCCACGTTGTACGTCAGGTAAAGGTGTGGTCTCGACTAATGCTCTCCCATTGAGATGTGTAACCAGTGCTACACACACCTGTTGCATAACACGCTTTAAAAACGTAACATTCGCTTTAAAAACACAACCCAACGCGCTAAACATGAACAAACAAAAACACCCGTGTTACATTATCATGTATATCCAGGACATCTCTTCTGAACCAAGATGAAGTGGTGCTACAAGGAGAGTGCATTTTATAGCAGTCTGGGCTGCCACAAAATGCACCGCTAAAAATACAGTTTCTGCTTGTCCCACAATTTATTAAATTTGAGAGTGAAGTTGTAGGACTGATGCTGGTTAGTGGTGTAGGTTTCATGGATGTGACACCTGAACTTGTGTAAAATGACCACCAGAGCATATTCCGAGACTTCTGGTTAGTTCACTGTAGTTAGGCAGAGGTGTCTTAAAAGTACCACCTTATACAGAAAGAATGAAGTTCCAGTATAAAAAAGAATAAGAAGAGAAAAAAGCTACACCCTGCTAAATGAAGTAACTTTTAAACATTACTCTAAATGTAACATATAGAAAGGAAATCAGTCTAAGTATACGTTACCTAGTAAGTATACTACTATTGCTTCTTGGGGACTACATTGGCCCCCGTTTTAGTATATAGAAGTATACTTGAAATGAACTTTTGGATGTACTTTTTGTTCACTATAACTGTACTAGCATAATGTCCTTTCCAGTCTATAAGAGTATACTTAAAATATACTCTAACACAATACTAAACTTACAAGTATACTATTGATTTACTTTTTAGTTTATATTTGGCTTACTTCTGGTTGAAATATAGTAATTAAAATCCAGTTGAAACATATTTTTCACATGTAACAAATCACTCCATTCCCCAGACAGTCAGATAATAGTTCCAACTATCAGAAGGCTTCCTTTGCAGAGAATTACACTCATAGTTCAAGTACCAGAATTATATTGCAAACAGTTGAGAAAATGATTTGACAGTTGAGGTTTATTAACTATTAACCCTTTTCACTCACGGTTTAAACATTTTTTTTTATCCCACTTACTCTGTTCAGAAGGTAAAAGACATTACACAAGAATTTGTGACAAATTCTTGTTTAAAACATCAATTATTTGTTTCATAGTTGTTTTAATTTTACAGTTAAAGCACTGCAATGCTTGCTGGGTATTTCGTTGTACTTCTTAGTATACTTCAGTTATACTTCAAATACTTCAAATAGTGTAGCTGCAACTTACTCAAGTTAAAAATGATGCTGTATATTGTAGTTTACATGTGATACTACTCTCACAATGAATTGCATTTTATGGTAATACACTCTGAATGAGGATTTAGGTAATTACTCTTAGATCTACAGTAGAAAACAACAGAAATCCCGATGGTGTAATAGTATAATCTCAGTAACATCACCAATTGTTACATTTGCTGTATTTTACAGCTGTTTCCATGAGTACGGTGAGTTACCGTAAAAATAATGTAATCTCATGGAATTTTCCCACAATTACTTGCAAATTACAGTACTAAACTGCAAACATCCTTTAGCGTTTTTTACTCTTGATTTTGCAGTACTAAGCTATGGAAATTACTGCAAAGGCTAACAGTGAATAGGAAGAAACTTCTGGTATAACCAGGCTCAGGGAGGGGCAGGCATTTGCCATGGAGTTAAAGGGAGGAAGGCAGAAGAAAAGACACACTGTGGAAGAGAGCCAAAGATTAATGATAACAAATGATTAAATGCAGAGTGCTGTATAAACAGATAATAAATGAAAGAAGGTGAGTGAAGATGAATCTCCCAGCAGCCTAGGCCTATTGCAGCGTAACTAAATGAGATTTCAGGGTCTGCCTCCCATTCTACTTTAAAATATCCTAGAAGTGAGACAGAAGACTATCTTTAAGATACAGTGGCTTGCAAAAGTATTCGGCCCCCTTGAACTTTTCCACATTTTTTCACATTACAGCCACAAACATGAATCAATTTTATTGGAATTCCACGTGAAAGACCAATATAAAGTGGTGTACACGTGAGAAGCGGAACGAAAATCATACATGATTCCAAACATTTTTAACAAATAAATAACTGCAAAGTGGGGTGTGCGTAATTATTCAGCCCCCTTTGGTCTGAGTGCAGTCAGTTGCCCATAGACATTGCCTGATGAGTGCTAATGACTAAATAGAGTGCACCTGTGTGTAATCTAATGTCAGTACAAATACCGCTGCTCTGTGATGGCCTCAGAGGTTGTTTTAGAGAATATTGGGAGCAACAACACCATGAAGTCCAAAGAACACACCAGACAGGTCAGGGATAAAGTTATTGAGAAATTTAAAGCAGGCTTAGGCTACAAAAAGATTTCCCAAGCCTTGAACATCCCACGGAGCACTGTTCAAGCCATCATTCAGAAATGGAAGGAGTGTGGCACAACTGTAAACCTACCAAGACAAGGCCGTCCACCTAAACGCACAGGCCGAACAAGGAGATCAGAAATGCAGCCAAGAGGCCCATGGTGACTCTGGACGAGCTGCAGAGATCTACAGCTCAGGTGGGGGAATCTGTCCATAGGACAACTATTCGTCATGCACTGCACAAAATTGGCCTTTATGGAAGAGTGGCAAGAAGAAAGCCATTGTTAACAGAAAACCATAAGAAGTCCTGTTTGCAGTTTGCCACAAGCCATGTGGGGGACACAGCAAACATGTGGAAGAAGGTGCTCTGGTCAGATGAGACCAAAATGGAACTTTTTGGCCAAAATGCAAAACACTATGTGTGGCGGAAAACTAACACTGCACATCACTCTGAACACACCATCCCCACTGTCAAATATGGTGGTGGCAGCATCATGCTCTGGGGGTGCTTCTCTTCAGCAGGGACAGGGAAGCTGGTCAGAGTTGATGGGAAGATGGATGGAGTCAAATACAGGGCAATCTTGGAAGACAACCTCTTGGAGTCTCCAAAAGACTTGAGACTGGGGCGGAGGTTCACCTTCCAGCAGGACAATGACCCTAAACATAAAGCCAGGGCAACAATGGAATGGTTTAAAACAGAACATATCCATGTGTTAGAATGGCCCAGTCAAAGTCCAGATCTAAATCCAATCGAGAATATGTGGCAAGATCTGAAAACTGTTGTTCACAAACGCTATCCATCTAATCTGACTGAGCTAGAGCTGTTTTGCAAAGAAGAATGGGCAAGGATTTCAGTCTCTAGATGTGCAAAGCTGGTAGAGACATACCCTAAAAGACTGGCAGCTGTAATTGCAGCAAAAGGTGGTTCTACAAAGTATTGACTCAGGGGGCTGAATAATTACGCACAGCCCATTTTTCAGTTATTTATTTGTAAAAAATGTTTGGAATCATGTATGATTTTCGTTCCACTTCTCACGTGTACACCACTTTATATTGGTCTTTCACGTGGAATTCCAATAAAATTGATTCATGTTTGTGGCTGTAATGTGACAAAATGTGGAAAAGTTCAGGGGGGCTGAATACTTTTGCAAGCCACTGTAAGATGGCATGATTATTCAAGACCTTGTATGTAAGGAGATTCTGGATTTAACTGGAAGCCATGGAGAAAAGCCAGTTGAGTCTAGTATAGGATTGAATGCCATGTTGAGGCTGTCATTTTTAGCATATACATGTATGGTAAAAACACCCACAACAATTATTTTATAATGACTGAGCACAAAAGCCTGAGAAATCGGAAAGAAACTGAACAAGGGGAAGGTGGACAACAACAGATAAAACTGAATTTTGAATTTTCCAATTAAGGTGGACGAGGCTAAGAGTTAACTTTGCGAATGAATTAACCCTGTATGACCCAACCCATCAAAAAATAGTAAGAAAATTCTGACTTTTTGGAACTGAGATGTTTATTAACCCTTATAACAAAATCCACAAAATTATTTTTGCTATATCACGTTGTGTATGATATATTTTTATTATATAAAAATATATCATACAAATGTATCAAAATGTATCAAATATATTTGATACATTTGTCGTTTTCTGCTCATTAAACCTTTCTGGTTTGATCAGAAAAGAAAACATTGGTCCATACACCTGAAAGTCCTGAAAATGCATAGTGAATTCTGTCTCGAGTCTAGGGATTTCCGTGGTGCTGATGCTGCGCTGAGCAGACAGCTCCTGAAGCATTTGAAGTGTTGGAATGTGGAAATTTCAACATCGCTTGAAAAAACTGCCAGCTAGCAACGTCCCTGTCACCGGTAGGCTAAGTGATTTTTAGCCAATTACAAGTTGAATCTGGTAGTTGGGGTTGTTAGCTAAAATACCGTCATTAAGAAGCGGCACAACTAATGTGTCTATGCGAGCTAATTTGCGATGTGCACCGCTGGCCCGGCCATTTATTTTTTAATGCGCCTGCTCAAATTAATTCACTGCGTGTCGTGCCCAGGGCTGGACTGGGACAAAGAATCGGCCCGGGCATTTTGACTAGAGACCGGCCAACCAGGTATTACAGGAAAAGCCATAAAGCCTTTGAATTATTTGACAGTGATGTACACCGTCTTGTTGCTGTATGTATGATTTCTATACATTTTACATCAGATAAAAACTTTGGTTGTATGATTGAGACAATTATTTAATAAAGCTAGATATTTTAAATGAGAATACGAAAGAAAAGCATTTCTTTGTGCCCCCCTCTCCCTGTTAATGCCCTACCTGCCCCCTGGGAAAACTTTGCTAGACCCGCCCCTGCACAGTTACCAGTTGTCAGCTACTTAGAAAAGGATCCTGGTGTTATTTCTCAGAAACAGTTTATAACTTCCCTTCAACTCATTCATGTCACCTAAAAGGTAAACCTGTTTCTCCATCACCTGTTCAGCCCTGATGATTCAGTAAGGACATCTCCTGGTTTCATCTTCATGTTTCCCTCTCACCGGATAACCAAACTGATATCATGACCAGCAGCTTTTACAGCTGTGGCTCCAGCAAACATCAGCTGATACTAGAAATTAATATTAAATAAATTCTAACAACAGCTCATCAAGCTTAAACGTGCTGCTGTTGTTTAGCGCGACATCCGCTGGTTTCCTCTTTCTGGCGCAAAGTTGCCGATAAACAAACAACACAGAAATGCCGATCAGCTGATCATTGATCAGTTTCATGATTGAAGTAGCAACAGGAGAGGGAGGGGGAGAGAATGAGAGAAGAAGAGGCAGCTGTGCAGCATAAACACACAGAATTCAATTCAATTCAATTCAATTTTATTTATATAGCGCCAAATCACAACAAAAGTCGCCTCAAGGCGCTTTATATTGTACAGTAGATAGCACAATAATAAATACAGAGAAAAACCCAACAATCATATGACCCCCTATGAGCAAGCACTTTGGCGACAGTGGGAAGGAAAAACTCCCTTTTAACAGGAAGAAACCTCCGGCAGAACCAGGCTCAGGGAGGGGCGGCCATCTGCTGCGACCGGTTGGGGTGAAAGAAGGAAAACAGGATGAAAGACATGCTGTGGAAGAGAGACAGAGATTAATAACAGATATGATTCGATGCAGAGAGGTCTATTAGCACATAGTGAGTGAGAAAGGTGACTGGAAGGGAAAAACTCAATGCATCATGGGAATCCCCGGCAGCCTACGTCTATTGCAGCATAACTAAGGGAGGATTCAGGGTCACCTGGTCCAGCCCTAACTATATGCTTTAGCAAAAAGGAAAGTTTTAAGCCTAATCTTGAAAGTAGAGATAGTGTCTGTCTCCCGAATCCAAACTGGAAGTTGGTTCCACAGAAGAGGGGCCTGAAAACTGAAGGCTCTGCCTCCCATTCTACTTTTAAATACTCTAGGAACAACAAGTAGGCCTGCAGTGCAAGAGCGAAGTGCTCTAATAGGGTGATATGGTACTACAAGGTCATTAAGATAAGATGGGGCCTGATTATTTAAGACCTTGTATGTGAGGAGCAGGATTTTGAAATCAATTCTGGATTTAACAGGAAGCCAATGAAGGGAAGCCAAAACACGAGAAATATGCTCTCTCTTTCTAGTCCCTGTCAGTACTCTTGCTGCAGCATTTTGGATTAGCTGAAGGCTTCTCAGCGAGTTTTTAGGACTTCCTGATAATAGTGAATTACAGTAGTCCAGCCTGGAAGTAATAAATGCATGAACTAGTTTTTCAGCATCACTCTGAGACAGGATATTTCTAATTTTAGAGATGTTGCGCAAATGGAAGAAAGCAGTCTTACATATTTGTTTAATATGTGCATCGAAGGACATGTCCTGGTCAAAAATGACTCCAAGGTTTCTCACAGTGTTACTGGAGGCCAAGGTAATGCCATCCAGAGTAAGAATCTGCTTAGATACCATATTTCTAAGATTTTCAGGGCCGAGTACAATAACCTCAGTTTTATCTGAATTAAGAAGCAGAAAGTTAGCGGCCATCCAGGTCTTTATGTCTTTAAGACATTCCTGCAGTTTAACTAATTGGTGTGTGTTACCTGGCTTCATGGATAGATAGAGCTGCGTGTCATCTGCATAGCAGTGAAAATTTATGCTATGTCTTCTAATGATGTTGCCTAGGGGAAGCATGTATAATGTAAATAGAATTGGTCCTAGCACTGAACCCTGTGGAACACCATAATTGACCTTAGTGTCTGAAGAGGACTCTCCATTTACATGTACAAACTGGAGTCTATTAGATAGATATGATACAAACCACTGCAGTGCAGTACCTGTAATACCTACAGCATGTTCTAATCGCTCTAATAGGATATTATGGTCAACAGTATCGAACGCAGCACTGAGGTCTAGCAGGACAAGCACAGAGATGAGTCCACTGTCAGAGGCCATAAGAAGATCATTTGTAACCTTCACTAAAGCTGTTTCTGTGCTGTGATGAGCTCTGAAACCTGACTGAAACTCTTCAAATAAGCCATTCCTCTGCAGATGATCTGTTAGCTGTTTGACAACTACTCTTTCAAGGATTTTTGATATGAAAGGAAGGTTGGAGATTGGCCTATAATTAGCTAAGACAGCTGGGTCTAGAGATGGCTTTTTAAGTAAAGGTTTAACTACAGCCAGCTTGAAGGCCTGTGGTACATAGCCGATTATTAGAGATAGGTTGATCATATTTAAGATCGAAGAATTAATTAATGGCAGGACTTCTTTGAGCAGTTTTGTAGGAATGGGGTCTAAAAGACACGTTGATGGTTTGGAGGAATTAATTATTGAAGTTAACTCAGAAAGATCAATTGGAGAAAAAGAGTCTAACTTAACATCGATGGTACTAAGAGTAGCTGTAGATAATATTACATCTGTGGGATGATTATTGGTAATTTTTTCTCTAATGATAAAAATTTTATTTGTGAAGAAGTTCATGAAGTCATTACTAGTTAACGTTAAAGGGATGGTTGGCTCAGTAGAGCTCTGACTTTTTGTCAGCCTGGCTACAGTGCTGAAGAGAAACCTGGGGTTGTTCTTATTTTCTTCAATCAGTGACGAATAGTAAGATGTTCTGGCTTTGCGGAGGGCTTTCTTATAAAGCAGCAAACTATTTCTCCAGGCTAAATGATGATCCTCTAAATTTGTGACACGCCATTTCCTCTCCAGCTTACGAGTTATCTGCTTTAGGCTACGTGTTTGAGAATTATACCACGGAGTCAGGGACTTTGGATTTGAGGCCTTAGTTTTCACAGGAGCTACAGTATCCAGAGTCGTACGTAGTGAGGAGGTAAAATTATTAACAAGATAATCGACCTCTGTTGGAGTAGCGTTCAGATAGCTGCTCTGCTCTATGTTGGTACAGGGCATTGAAGATGATAACAGTGGGTGGATTATATTCTTAAACTTAGTTACAGCACTTTCAGAAAGACATCTACTTTGATAAAGTCTACTCTCCACTGCTGTGTAATCAATTATTGTAAATGTAAATGTTATCAGGAAATGATCAGACAGCAGAGGGTTTTCAGGAAACACTGTTAAATATTCAGTTTCTATGCCATACGTTAAAACAAGATCTAGAGTGTGATTAAAGTGGTGGGTGGGTTCTTTTACATTTTGAGAGAAGCCAATTGAGTCTAGTAACAGATTAAATGCGATGTTGAGGCTGTCATTTTTAGCATCTACATGGATGTTAAAATCACCCACAATAATTATTTTATTATTATTATTTTATCTGAGCTGAGCACTAAATCAGATAAAAAGTCTGAATAAATCCAGCTTTGTGTCTTTTTCCATTGTAGCTGAAGCACGGGACAAACTTCGTTCCTTCTCAGCTCAATACGAAACTGTAATATTTTCTCTGAATGAGGGACCATTCCATTTTCTAAGGAGCGGTTGGCAACTCTATGAATAAAATAAAGTTCACTATCAGTAACATCATAGCACCCGCCCAGCTGTATAGAAAGTCCGTCATGATAGCTAGCACGCAGTACGAGTTATTGTAACTGACTGTGAAAAGTCAGCACAACGAAAATAAACTACACCTAAACTTGGTTTCTATCTGACCCAGATAGACTGCAGGTCATAACTTCTTACCTGAAATTAAGTTCACCTGACACTCGGACCGGCGGCCACCTCGGGCCTCTCCTCCACCTGCCTCCCCTTCCCCATCCAACTGCTGGCCTCTGTGGAAGCTCCGCCATAGCCACCACCAAACAACTGAGTTATTTTTACACATCGGCCAGCATCTGGCCAATCCACCACCTCTCATTGTTCATGCTGTTACAAAAAAAAATAAAAATCATTGGCCCATAAAAACGAAAAATCACCATCCCCTGATATACGCTGTTTTCCACAGGATGAGAAAATCAAAATGATCAAACTGGAAGACTGTGGAACATGTTAATAAATGTCTGTGTGTTTATGCCTGTGTCTTTCACAGGAGGCACTGAAAGGTTTCCCTAATAGTTCCTGGTGAATCAAAGCAGAACTATAAAGGTTGCTGGACTGGATGATGGCCTTAGCCCTGAGAAGTCATCCTGTTAAAGGAGGAACCAGTTAGAAACTATTTTCAAAGTAGCTGAGCAGATTTCATCGGAAGTAAGCGATTAACTGTTTGTTCATTTGTTCCGCCACTTAAAGGACATTTAAGGGCATCTTTTGAGTGTCTAGTTGAATGTTATTCTAGTGACTCTCGTGGTCATTTGTAATGATGGATATATTTTTCACGTTCATCCAGCTTTTTAGTAAATTCCATCTATTTGGTAATATCTGTCAGCTATAAAACTATAATATAAATATAACAAATATCTAAATATCTCCTGCCCTTTATATTTTAATGATGTCAGACCAGACGTCTGTTATTGTATTACATAAGCATTCCTCACATATCAATGAGATGCTGTACAGTACAATCCTACTGACACATGAGAGGGATAACGACAACTATTCAACATTGTTACCCGACACATTCGAGCTGCATGATGCAGACAAAGTGACTAAATCATCTTTTTTTGGTTTGTTGTCTTCAAACCAGCAGAAAAAGCCGATGTCAGAAGAAGTCAGAGAAGAACTTTAGGCCGTGTACTGAAAAGGTATTTTTTTTCTTGTTATCAAAAGACATTTTGAGTCACGGCTTCTACAGCACAGTTTTTGGTTGTGCTGAAGTAAAGCTTACAGTCTAAGAAGTCACAGTGTTTATATTCAACACAAAGAGAAAAGCTCACTTGTTTGAATTTATTTACAATCATAGTTTTTTTTTAATAAATTCTGACTGTAAACGGCGTTTACAGCTTTGATATTATTTGACACTAGATACCATGTTAAGGGGTTTAATTTAAAGGTTCCTATGTCCCAATGAGCCATTTACACTGACCTGTGTCATTTTAACTGTAACACATTCATTATTTAGATCCAACATTTCTGAGAGAAATAACTGAATTTTAAAAATGGCAGCCCTCAGGCCAGGTTTAATTGATAGAGATGTATGCATGCATTATGAAATTTATGCATCCCAGATCATTTTTATTCATCAAGTCAAGGCAGACCCACCCCTTCCTCCCAAGTCAACTGCAGCCCAAAAGAACTAGTGGGGGTATTTACACACTCACAACCAGTGGGGTAAAAAGAGCCACCAAAAACCTGTCAGCCTGCACAGCCACAGATGTGCTAGAAGCTCAAAGCGCTAGAAGCTCTGCTTATGGAGAAACTTTCTAACCCTAACAGGGGACAGGTACTCCTGCCCAAATAAGATGATATAACTGCACATACAGCCCAGCCATAAAGTGAACCAAGTCGTCTAGTTAAAGACAGCATGGGACCAAATGCATGTAACCAGCCTGCACCAACCTGACATTTCTTCCTCTCGAATTAAATACATTGGAGGGATGGATGAAAGTTAACTGACTACAGACCTAAAGCCACTAGTTCCCACACTGGAGTTCCCTGACACTGTGTGTTAATTGTACTGAGCTTGTGTCAACAGTTGTAACAGGCTAGGCTACCTGAGACACTGCATTGAATTATTGTTTCTATGTTAATGATTTCAGCTGACTGGTTTCAGCTCAGATGTTCTGCTTTTTCCTTTGAGTAGATCAAAGCAGCTCGTGCTCTTTCTGCTTCCATTTTGATAGCAAGAAGTAGAAGAATGCTTCAAAGAAGTGGCATTCACGGTTTCAGTGAACAGTCATGGTCACACACTGCATGTGGTTTTAAAAGCAACATGTCTGTTCACTGCAACAATCAAAACGTTTGAAATATGTATTGTTGTGAGATGTGTAATATTCGTGCATGCTATGGTTTGTTATTGAACATTGTTCAGTTCTGTTTTCTCCTTTGACCACTTAGACCAAAGATACTGTTTTAAAAAGTGTTGTTTTCAGATTCTTTCTTTTTAAATCTATAAAGCACCTGTTCATTTTTATCAAAATTAGTTTGACATAAATGTTAGTGTTTCCTTTATGATGTTTTAATGCTTACACTACACTGTACACGTCTAACAGAGACATTTCTGTTACCTATTTATGAGACTGGGCTGCTTGACTACGATTTGGAAGTGGATGCAAAATCACGTGAAGCATGCCATCGTTTTTTTTTTTTTTTTTTAATATGATGCACTGAACACAGGAGGTGTCTGCTTTTGACTAAGCAAAGATTAATCTGATCCCATTTCTACCTGTCTGTAGTATTATTAGAGGGAGGGATATTAGGCCCCTTATGTCAGACTGAGTGATTTGTGGCCCCAATAAGTTATTCATGAGCTCAGGAAGTAAAGGAAGTAATAAAGGAAGTAAAAAAAATATGATATTCACAAAAAATATGATATTCATAAAAAGCATGATTTTCATAAAATTATGATATTGCTCAAAAAATATGATAGTTCATAGCTCATTGCTTTTTCTTCCCCCCCAAAAAGAACTGATTGATTATTTAGAAAGTTTTTATATCAAATAGCATTCTTTTATTTTTAAGCCATTAAAAAGATTTTACTTTTTTATGCTTAAAAACCGCCATCTGGTGGTGGGTCAGCGCGTGTGTGGGCGCGCCTGTCTCGGGACCGTGCTTGTGTGTGTGTGTGTGAAAATGTGTTAAACCGTAGTAAAAGTGCTTAGTTAAACTTGTGCTTTTGTAACGTTCAGTATGGCCACACATACAGGGTGCATACCTCGTGGGAAAACTTTATTTCAATTTATTTGCATTTGCTTAATCCGAACAAGGAGATTTAGAATCAAAGTCAGAGTTGCAAAAAACTCTCACGATCATACACGCACCGCGGCTCCCAACATAAAAAACTTCCTGAAAAAAACTATTTTCTCCAAAACACGCGCAACAAAAAACCCCTAGAATAACTTGTTAGGGACCCCTCTATTCCCAAAACCTTATATTCGATAACAGGGGAAAACACCTGAAAAACTCCTTAGTCTTTTTTCTTCAAACGATCCCTCTTTCTCAAATTCAGCGCACCGCAGCTCCCACCAAACCCCTAGGCAAACAAGCAGCGAAACCTCCTCAAAAACCCTCCCTATTTCTATCCAAAATATGCACTACAAAAAACCCTAGAATAACTTGTAGGGACCCTTCTATACCGAAAGCCTTATATTCGAAAACAGGGGAAATCCTGAAAAAAATCCTTAGTCTTTTTTCTTCAAACCAGCCCTCTACTAGCTCCGTCTCAAATTCAGCAAAGTCTAAGTTCTCCTTTCGCTCTGACTCGCATCGAACTTCTCCCAGAGCAGGATCTTTTCCTTCTTGTTCGCTCCGTGTCTGATCCTTAATGATTCGGGCTCTTCATTCGAAATTTGCGCCGGAGACCGACTCCGCCTTGCAGGCGTCCCTAACTCGCCCCGCTGCAAATCACATAACAAAGGGGCTGCTCCACTTGCACTCCGGTTAGCCAATCGGATACAGGTCCGATTTACCTTCTTAGCGATAGGTTTATTCTCTCGCTCGCATTCAGGATAAATAATCTAAAATTTCGGCTTAAATTTAACTGTTTTTTTCTCTGAGAAAAAAAACAAGCAACTTTTCTCTTTTTTTTTTCACAAACAACATGGCCGCCAGACCTACCAACCTCACTATGGTCTCTCAGACCCCAGTAACTAGCTACAGAGCCTACGCTGCGCCGGCAGAACTCAGACGAATGCATCTTTGCAGGGTGCAACCTGCATCTGCTATCCCGTTGGAGGAGAGATTCCATCTCAACACCGGGGGATTTTGGGGCTATGCTTTCAGCCTCCCAGAGAGCCAAATCTATTTCTACCAGCTAAAAGCAGGTGAAAGTTTTGGACCGCTGACACCGCGGATCACCTTTAGTTCCTCTGACTGGGCTGTTTTGACCCTCATCGCGACCCCTGAAATCCAGAAGAGCCTGCGGGAAACGAGCTCGCAGCAACCGCGAACAAGGGACCAGCAAACGCAGACGCATCCGGTTTTCAAAGAGGCCCACGTATTTCCACCATTCACCCAACAACACCGGCCTTTAAACACGGTGAGAAAAACCATAACATACGCGCAGTGGGAGACGAAGACCACGCCATTTTGCAGGTGGATCTGCAGGGCAAATCGTCAGACATCAGATGACGCTCGCAAGGATGATTTTGTGCTGGCCCTTACAAACACCCAGTGTGGTGTTTTCAACACATTGCTTCGGATTCCCACTCAGGACTGGTTGAAGATGGTGGGTGAAAAGAACGGCAGAATATTAGAGCTTTTTAAGCTAAGTAAAAGCACAATTGAGCTGGTCCTGGTTGGAAATAACCCGCAACATTCTACATAGCCCCGCCCCTCATCCGGTCCCCCTTACCCCGCCTCCTCCTCCCCAGTCCTTTTAAAAACCACAACGGCTCTCTCCTCCACATCGTCTAAAAACAACCATGACTCACCACAGCTTTGGGACGCTCTCTGCTCTTTCTCCTTCATCCCTCCGACCATCAGCTGCTTATACACCACCACCGAGCCCTCCGATGGATCTGGCTACTCCACCATCGAGCCCCCATCAGGCCTCATCATCTCCGGCCGCTATGCTTGCAGACCCGCTATGCTTGCAGACACCCAGGGCTTCATCACCTCAAGGCTGGAACTCGCCCACCCACCCTCAACTAGCCGCTCTCGGCTGGCAATCACCCGAGCAGACCCCGGTAAACAGCTCAGTCTCCGGTGCCTCGCTCTGGGCTTTGGGCGACCCTGTGTGCCGGACTCTTTTCCGAGAGCCTGAAGACAATGATCCCCACCCCGGGGAGAGCCGTGGACACTCTTCGTCCGTGGACAACGATGAGGCCGCGACTCTACTCCCCACCGCTGTTTTTGAACTTATAAAACTAACTCTCAAGTACCTTATCAGCTCGCTGCTCCAGAAGCATCGCCAAGATGTGTGTCAAGGATGCGAGGTCTCCCACCCCTCACAGAGACGCCATTCTTGTCTTTTCCCGCTGGAAAAATATTACTTTTTCAAGTACTATGATGAACTCTGCAAAAGGTTATGGAATGGACATGGGGAAGAAATTATCGCTAGTTTTTACGAGCATGAGCTCCAGAAAATCGCTCTTGTGAAGGATAAGCTCTATCACATAGACAAAATTCTCTCAAAACGTAAACAGAGGGGACAGATTTATTTCCTGGTCAAATGGAGGAACTGGCCTGAAAAGTTTAATAGCTGGGTGAAGGCCAGTGAGCTTAAAAACCTCACATAACAAACTCTGCACCTCACTTTCATCTTGGTAACCTTGGTAACGGTTGAGCATGACTTTCAGGTCGCAGGGGTTTTACGTCACGCTACCATCAAACGCAAGTCTGAATGTATTTAAAAATAACACCAGTAGCTGCTTCCGTGTGGATCTCGCCCAGCATCTCAATCTTGATGGGGCCTGGGAGGTGGCTCTCACTGAAATTTCATATCCCTATACATGGCTTAATCTCCTGAATGATAAGGCTTATTTTGAATGGAGGAAAAAGAGTGATGCTGAGCAGCGGCCTGATGATGTGGTTAAGACAAAAATACGCGCTGGCTTTTATGAGGATGCTAACACGCTGAGAGCAGAGGTTGAAGCCTGCCTTAGGCGTCTCGACTCGGATATTTATCTAAAATATCACCCCATTGTTAAAAAGTTTGAATTCACAGCTGGGGGCATATATCAACTCAGGTTTTTTCCTCCTCTCGCATATATGCTTGGTGTACCAGTAGGTGTCTGGCAGCGGTTCGAGCGCAAATTTGCCCCATATCCTGCAGATATAAAAACTGGATGTTATCATCTATTCTGTTATTCAGATATAGCTGCCTTACAACTCGTGGGTGATAGCTACTCCCCCCTACTGCGTACTGTCAAAATAGAGGGTAATTACGGAGATATTGTTACACTGTGTTTTAACAAACCAGACTATATTCCTGTTGCTCGCAAACACATCGAAAATATCCATATTGAAATCAAAACCGATCAGAACGAGCCTGTAAACTTTACCTACGGTAAAACGATAGTCAAGCTACATTTCCGGCCTGTCAAGGATCTGCCATAACTCATAACAAATATGGATAAAAATAGATTTATAAGGTATTATGAAACGCAGGCTGGTAACGGACTGCCGGGCTTTTCAGGTGCGCCCGTAATTTACGGATGAGGAATAGCATCTATTTTCTCAAAATTGTTTAGATTTGTAACCCCGTTCATAAAGCGTGGTGTCAGCATCGCTAAACCTCATTTGAAAACAGCTGTCAAAGGTATTGCTACAGATGTTGTGACCTCCTCTCTGTCTAACTTGACTCACTCGAACACACCAGAACAGCAAGAGGGTTCGGGGCTGAGCATAATTTCACGTAGACCCTTAAAACGTCCTCCGGGTCGGAGGCTGATGGAGTTTAAAAAGCCGAGGAAAGCGGTGAAAAAGAGACAGAGTGCTAAAACCATCAGACGTGCCACATGCAAGTCTAAGCAGGATATTTTCTAAAAACTAAGAACAAGCAACAATGTCTTTACTTCACGAGCGATCGATGGGTCGTAATATGTGCGTTTCAATAGAATCTGTTCTGCCATGTGTGTTCTTTGAAGTTATGTTTAACTATGGTTTTATTTCATGATCGAGCAGTTACTTATCTCATGTAACGAGTTCATGAAAATATTTTATTTGTTGTAATTAAAAACATTACACTTTGATTCTAGTAAAAACAAAAATAATGAGTTTGTTTCTTGCAATGCTTTTCCAAATAGGTTTTATTTGATGTAACGGTTTTCCAAAACAGTTTTATTTGCTGTAATGAAAAACAATACATTTGAACGAGTAAAAAACAAATAATGAGTTTGATTCTTGCAATGCTTTTCCAAACAGGTTTTATTTGATGTAACGGTTTTCCAAAACAGTTTTATTTGCTGTAATGAAAAACAATACATTTGAACGAGTAAAAAACAAATAATGAGTTTGATTCTTGCAATGCTTTTCCAAACAGGTTTTATTTCATGTAACGGTTTTACAAAAACAATTTATTTGCTGTAATGAAAAACAATACATTTGAACGAGTAAAAAAAACAAACAAAAAAACAAACAAAAAAACATTACATCTGAAACGAGTAAAGAAACAAAAAAAAACTGAACAGTAAGAAAAACAAGAAAGCTAAAATCAAGAAAAATAATAGGAAAGAGAAGAAAAACAAATACTAGGATAGCCACAGTGCAGCGAGCTGATAAGGTACTTGGGGAGTAGATTCGCGGCCTCATCGTTGTCCACGGACGAAGAGTGTCCACGGCTCTCCCCGGGGTGGGGATCATTGTCTTCAGGCTCTCGGAAAAGAGACCAGCACACAGGGTCGCCCAAAGCCCAGAGCGAGGCACCGGAGACTGAGCTGTTTACCGGGGTCTGCTCGGGTGATTGCCAGCCGAGAGCAGCTAGTTGAGGGTGGGTGGGCGAGTTCCAGCCTTGAGGTGATGAAGCCCTGGGTGGCGTATCTGCAAGCATAGCGGCCGGAGATGATGAGGCCTGATGGGGGCTCGATGGTGGAGTAGCCAGATCCATCGGAGGGCTCGGTGGTGGTGTATAAGCAGCTGATGGTCGGAGGGATGAAGGAGAAAGAGCAGAGAGCGTCCCAAAGCTGTGGTGAGTCATGGTTGTTTTTAGACGATGTGGAGGAGAGAGCCGTTGTGGTTTTTAAAAGGACTGGGGAGGAGGAGGCGGGGTAAGGGGGACCGGATGAGGGGCGGGGCTATGTAGAATGTTGCGGGTTATTTCCAACCAGGACCAGCTCAATTGTGCTTTTACTTAGCTTAAAAAGCTCTAATATTCTGCCGTTCTTTTCACCCACCATCTTCAACCAGTCCTGAGTGGGAATCCGAAGCAATGTGTTGAAAACACCACACTGGGTGTTTGTAAGGGCCAGCACAAAATCATCCTTGCGAGCGTCATCTGATGTCTGACGATTTGCCCTGCAGATCCACCTGCAAAATGGCGTGGTCTTCGTCTCCCACTGCGCGTATGTTATGGTTTTTCTCACCGTGTTTAAAGGCCGGTGTTGTTGGGTGAATGATGGAAACGCGTGGGCCTCTTTGAAAACCGGATGCGTCTGCGTTTGCTGGTCCCTTGTTCGCGGTTGCTGCGAGCTCGTTTCCCGCAGGCTCTTCTGGATTTCAGGGGTCGCGATGAGGGTCAAAACAGCCCAGTCAGAGGAACTAAGGGTGATCCGCGGTGTCAGCGGTCCAAAACTTTCACCTGCTTTTAGCTGGTAGAAATAGATTTGGCTCTCTGGGAGGCTGAAAGCATAGCCCCAAAATCCCCCGGTGTTGAGACGGAATCGCTCCTCCAACGGGATAGCAGATGCAGGTTGCACCCTGCAAAGATGCATTCGTCTGAGTTCTGCCGGCGCAGCGTAGGCTCTGTAGCTAGTTACTGGGGTCTGAGAGACCATAGTGAGGTTGGTAGGTCTGGCGGCCATGTTGTTTGTGAAAAAAAAAAGAGAAAAGTTGCTTGTTTTTTTTCTCAGAGAAAAAAACAGTTAAATTTAAGCCGAAATTTTACATTATTTATCCTGAATGCGAGCGAGAGAATAAACCTATCGCTAAGAAGGTAAATCGGACCTGTATCCGATTGGCTAACCGGGGTGCGAGTGGAGCAGCCCCTTTGTTATGTGATTGGCAGAGGGGGAAGTTAGGGACGCCTGCGAGGCAGAGTTGGTCTCCGGCGCAAATTTCGAACGAAGAGCCCGAATCATTAAGGATCAGATACGGAGCGAACAAGAAGGAAAAGATGCTGCTCTGGGAGAGGTTTGATGCGAGTCAGAGCGAAAGGAGAACTTAGACTTTGCTGAATTTGAGACGGAGCTAGTAGAGGGCTGGTTTGAAGAAAAAAGACTAAGGATTTTTTTCAGGATTTCCCCTGTTTTCGAATATAAGGCTTTCGGTATACAGGGGTCCCTACAAGTTATTCTAGGGTTTTTTGTAGTGCGTATAGAAATAGATAGAAATACGAAGGGTTTTTGAGGAGGTTTCGCTGCTTGTTTGCCTAGGGGTTTGGTGGGAGCTGCGGTGCGCTGAATTTGAGAAAGAGGGATCGTTTGAAGAAAAAAGACTAAGGAGTTTTTCAGGTGTTTTCCCCTGTTATCGAATACAAGGTTTTGGGAATAGAGGGGTCCCTAACAAGTTATTCTAGGGGTTTTTTGTTGCGCGTGTATTGGAGAAAATTGTTTTTTTCAGGAAGTTTTTTATGTTGGGAGCTGCAGTGCGTGTATGATCGCGAGAGTTTTTTGCGACTCTGACTTTGATTCTAAATCTCCTTGTTTGGATTAAACAAATGCAAATAAATTGAAATAAAGTTTTCCCACGAGGTATGCACCCTGTATGTGTGGCCATACTGAACGTTACAAAAGCACAAGTTTAACTAAGCACTTTTACTACGGTTTAACACATTTTCACACACACACACACAAGCACGGTCCCAGAGACAAAAGCACGGGCCCGAGACAGGCGCGCCCACGAGCACGCGGGGGTGTGTGCGCGCGCGCATACGCGCTGACCCACCACCAGATGGCGTTTTTTAAGCATAAAAAAGTAAAATCTTTTTAATGGCTTAAAAATAAAAGAATGCTATTTGATATAAAAACTTTCTAAATAATCAATTAGTTCTTTTTTGGGGGGAAGAAAAAGCAATGAGCTATGAACTATCATATTTTTTGAGCAATATCATAATTTTATGAAAATCATACTTTTTATGAATATCATACTTTTTATGAATATCATATTTTTATTACTTCCTTTATTACTTCCTTTACTTCCTGAGCTCATGAATAACTTATTGGAGCCACAAATCACTCAGTTTGACATAAGGGGCCTAATATCACTATGCTATGAACATGAGTAGCTTTGATCACAGTTTCAATTATAAAAGAAAAGGAAAATAAAAAAAAACACTAACATTGTGATATTATTTCTTCCAAACTGACGAAAAACATACTTGTCATACTCTTACAGCATAGGATCAGACTCACTGTGCATGACGGCCAATAATGTCTGTTAGATTGTCATCTGTTTAGTATGCTTCTAGGGTCACCATCTGTATTTCAGTATAATTAATATGCAAAAAACACTAAAAGTTATGCATGAATTTAGCCAACAGCATTATTAATTGCATATTTTGCTTCCTATTTTCTATGATAATTAGAAAAATTAGACTTTGTAAATACATGGAAATCTCATATTGTTACAGTCCTAATGCCAATATGATTCTTCATAACTCCTGCTTGAAAATACTGAACTTTAAAATTTACCTAATGAAAGAAAATAATTTACAGTGCCACTCTGTCAGGATAATTCTGCCTTTAATATCACTGTATTAACCTGAATCATTCTCAAATGTGCTGTGAATGAATCCTGATGCAACTCACTGTGGGAAAGCTGTTAATAAAATGAATCTGTGACACATGTAACATGAGGAAGAGGACACAAAGGGAGGACACGCAGAGGCTGTGTTAAAGTCAGAAATCCAAATCTTTAGTGAAAAACAGTCCGCGATTACAAACAGAAAGACAAGCAGTCCATTAAACAGTCTACAGGGTCAAACATATAGAGAATTCAAACAGCAGTAAAAAATAACTTGACACCGAAAAACTTAAAGCAATGTGTGACGCAATTAAAGGAAGCAGTGCAGTATATTCAATGAATTATCATCGATTACAAAAAAGAAAAATAACAGTTTTTTTCTTAATTGCTTTTAGAGTGTGGCTGGTAAAGATGAAAACACATACACAATGTAAACTGTGTGAGTTTGGTGAACGCTGTTAGTAAATAATGAGGTAAAAGAAACACAAAAAACAAAACAGACAAAACACAGAAAGAGGCTGTCAGTATTCATTAATAATTAGAAAGCATCTAAACATTCTGGTCGTGGATTTTTACAGTCTTAGTTCCGCTCGCTGTCATCATTATAATCATCATGATCAAGGTCCTGAGGTGGGTGGGGCTGTCTCTGGTGATGTTACCATGAAAGGCAGGAACAGTGTCTGGCGCATGCTGGTGAAACATCCCAGTACACTGGTGTAGTTTCCTCTCCAGCTGTTTGACATTTGACACTTCAACATTAAGGGGAACAAGAAGAAACAGTGTTAGGTCAGGTGACCACATGGTTTCTAAAATAGCTGACAGGAAGTAACCAGGCTGTTAGAAATGGATGGCATGTGTTTAGAGTTACTGTAGCTCTACTTACCAAAAGCAAAAGCACACAGATGAAGGATGAGATGCTGAATGTTGCAGGAACATGCTCATGTGTGGTGGTCATTCAATGCTGCTCTGGCAGGTTAGACAGTCCAAGAGTGATATCCTGCTCATCTGAGGAACAGTTTGAAAACACACATGCAATCGTGGGGTGATCGTGGCTCAAGAGTTGGGAGTTCGCCTTGTAATCGGAAGGTTGCCGGTTCGAGCCCCGGCTTGGACAGTCTCGGTTGTTGTGTCCTTGAGCAAGACACTTCACCCGTTGCCTACTGGTGGTGGTCAGAGGGCCCGGTGGCGCCAGTGTCCGGCAGCCTCGCCTCTGTCAGTGCGCCCCGGGGTGGCTGTGGCTACTGTTGGGATTCAGAGATTCTTTTATTGCTATCATATAATCTGCCTTATGATGAATGTATTAATAACATGTTTTAGAGTATTATTTTAACAGTAATATTGTTTACAGGGTTCATATTGCATTGAATATGTTTATCATCACATTGACCTTTCTATTTACAGGTGTAGTTATGATCATTTTATACACATTGCATATCTGTGCTTGTTTAGAGTTGATGTTCTATCCAAGAGGGTTTTAAGCTTCACTGGTGAGAGTGTCCAGGTGATACATGTTGAGGGAAGATGAGAACATAGCAGGTTAATTGCATGCATGCTTACAATACACATAAATCTAGTAGCAGGCCTGAGCGAAGGCCCAAGTGTCTTCTGCTTCTTATTTGAGACTTGCTGTAATTCTGTCTACTTAGAGATTGAGGACGAGGGTCAATTATTAGCCCTTAGAGGCCCTGAAGCTTGAAGTTATTACCTTAAAAGGAAGGTGTTATCAAAAAGAGAAGTTATATGTCTGTTTACAGTTATTAGAGATGTACAAGATGTACCCTTGTCTGTAAACAATGACTGTACATAATGTATTTTTGACCTGTATTGACGTGTATGTGGGGGTGTGATCCTCTATGCTATAAAACCAGAACCCAGTGTATTTTTGTCAGAGCAAATAAGCCATATGCTGATGATTGTTCTCCGTTGTCAATAAACTTATCGTTTGATTGCACTTTTCTGGAGCCTCCGTCGTTTGTTGTCTGATCTGCAGTTGATCGATCTCGCTTCACTACAATGTAGCTTGCCATCACCAGTGTGTGAATGTGTGTGTGAATGGGTGGATGACAGGTTGTGTAAAGCGCTTTGGGGTCCTAAGGGACTAGAAAGCGCTATACAAATACAGGCCATTTACCATTTACCATGCAAAGCTTTGGTCACTGAAAGTTCAATATTCATTTTTGTCCTTTAAAAATGTATGTGTATTTGAAAGCACTATAATTTATGGATGGCTCAGGTAGTCTCTCTCTAAGAGTATCTCCCTTGAAAGTGGAGACAAGTTTATCCACTGATCCACGTCACTTTACCTGGATGTTTTCTTTGAAGCTGGATGATGACTCCTCTCTCCCTCACTCAGAAACACTCATAAAATAACCAAGCAAATAAATAATATTGAAGATTTACTCACGTCATTACAAAAACAGCAAAAACTTCTCCCTTTTATTCCATTTCTCCATTTTATATTTGTTGCCTGAACATCAGACAACAAATATTAGTGATGTGCGATACCACTGATTTCCTTTCCAATCCGATACCAAGTAAAATTTAGGGTGGTATCGACGATACTGATCCGATACCAATACTTTGTACAAAAACTTATTTTATTTATTCTATCTTTTATTGTATCTCAAATTATAGCTTCATAATGATTACAGGATATCAGATTACTTGTTCTTACTGCTTAATAATGCAGAATTATCATATAGAAATAAAAAACCTGAAGTTGTGCGCTATTTGAACATGTTGCCTGCCTGCAGCACTAAAGGACTCCGTAAGAGACGTCTGTCTCGCCCTAGCAGCGCCTGTCCCTCTCCTCTCCTCCTCTTCAGTTCGCCTCAACATAAGCTCATCATATTCTGTGATATGATTTACTGTGAGGTATTTGATGAGGTTAGTGGTGTTGCCACAACACCTCACTGTCTTGCCAAGTCTCGGCTGTTTGTGAAGGTAAAATACGTCTGCACATGACTCCATTTACACTCAGCCATTGTTGTGAGTGCGCACGCTACAGCTGTATTTTGCATATGACTATGAAAGGCGGAAGACGAAGTAGTTCCTTCCAGTGTAGACAATCCGAATGATATAGTTTCTTTCCACTGTGTTCCTGTTAATGATAAACTACAAATTTACCCTAAATTACTAAAATATTGATATTTTAATATGAGAATCAATTCTAGAACATAAATGACTGGTATCGGAGGAATCGATATTTCAGTATCGATCCACACATCACTAACAAATATCCCAGTAAATCACAGTAAAATGTAATGCACATACTATGTACAACATGTGCCTGTGTGAAAAACATTCAATTCTAAAACTAACAACTATTTCTATTTTAGCTGTGTATGGTTTATCTGCAGCCTCTGATGAAAGATCAGAATTGTAATTTTCTCTGCTTTGTCTAACCTCTGCAGAGCCTCTGTCAAGAAAAACATATCTGTAAGCATAAAAGATGTAAAATATACATTTCATAACACACACTGGACAAACCTTTGTCAGTTGATTTCCTTTGTGCAGTGCAGATGAGCATCAGTCATCAAGTCAAGGTGGTGAGATGGACTCGTGCCCTTTGTGACTCTGCTAGTTCTTCTGAGGAAACACCGCCATCTCTCCACAAAGTCACCATCTGTAAGCACAAACTGACACTCTGCCAAGATGTAGGAAATTACATATCACACACACAGAAAGAAACATTAGAGCTCGAGTTTAGATACTTTAGATCTAAATAGATAAAACTAACTCTTAGTTTCAGCAATCAGTGAACAGACAAACAATGATACCATACTGATTCTGTATGAATACAATATGGTATTTTTTTTTATAATTTTTTGATAAATTAGTTTGCTAAATTATAAGAATATATATATATATATATTTTTTATTATTATTTAACAATTGCAACTGAGTGAATTAAATACTGAACAAAAATACATTATCACATTCTGCATTCTCAAATACAAATTTCACAAAGTAAATTTTTGATTAACAGAAAAATATGAATTACAAAAAAATAATATTTTATATTATTAAAATATTCTGCTACCATGACCAGGGGAGATCATGATGACAGAAAACTGTAAACAGCACTCTGAAGTCAAGCTTCTTTTCTTGTTTCTGTGACCTCAGCATGCTGACAGACTTGAAGTTGCTAAAGATTTTAAAAAGTGATAATTATAGGGAAGAAACTTCTCTTTTTTCATCCGTTTAATCAAATATTTGATGCCTCAGCTGTCTCAGTCCTATAGCATTCTGCAACTACAACTAACCCGAGGAGGCTTGGATTTGGTTGCAGGTACCTCTGTACATTCTTCACAGCTGCACACATGTGGGTACCATTTAATCATACTTCTTCCTGAGCTTTGCTTCATCACAAGACCAAAGGTGGCATCCCATGTCACAGTCTTATCATCATCCAAGTGGAGAAGAAATTTATTACAGTCATCCTGGTTTTGTTTTCTGATCCTGCAAAGAGACTGAGGACAACAAAGCCCAGAGAACACGAGATACACAACATCCAACATTCAGACTCAAATAGCCTCCATAACAGAAGAGCACCAGGTTGGTCCAGTTATACTAGATATGAGCATACTTCACATTACTGTGTATGAATAATAATCAAGAGACAAACTTTGAAGATGTAGAGCATGATGTCCCATCATCAGACTGTAAACAAACATCGACCAGGCTTCTTGGCTGGCAGAGGTAATGATTCTCCCATCAGGGATCTGCAGAGTGTATTAACCTGTGGTATAAGCAGCAGTGGTATAAGCAGGTATCCGGAGCGTCGATAAGTGAAGCAGAGGGAGCCTGACCATGCGTCGCACATTTGATGAGATAGGAGTGAGAATGTGTTGGATTGGTTTATCACGACTACTTTATTTTTCCTCAGCCAAACAGCAGCACTCATGCGATTGTTTTGCCCCCCTAGCTTGAGGTTTTCTGCCAAAAAGTGATCGTCTGCCAGAAAGTGATTACTGTCTGTGGGAGCGCACAGAGCTGCTTAAAGCTGTAGCGCCCAGATTACTTACGTAGACAGCTACTTCCGTGCAACTGATATAATGTGCGGTAAGCTGAAGACAGCTTCAACCGTCTGTTTGTTGAAAAATAGTAACACGACCGCACCGCATAGCAATAGCAATTATTATTACTAATAACAATGTTATTCCTAAACGTTTTTAACCTGATATCAGGCTGCCTTTGTTCATGTCAGTGATAAATTATTTTGTTGATTGCTGGTTACCCATATATGGGCAGTGTTGGGCAAGTTACTTTGAAAAAGTAATCAATTATAGTTACCAGTTACTAAAAGTAATTGAGTTAGTAATTGAGTTACAAGATTCTAAAAGTAATTAATTACTTGAAAAGTAAATATTGCGTTACTTTAAAAAAAATGTTTAACCCTCTGGGGTCCAGGGTATAATTGGCCATTTTTGACTACTTTCGATTTTCCCTCTACATTTCACCTTTAAAAACTATTTACTTTGCCTTGTTTGGTATCATCCTTTTCAGCACAACCTCACGTGTCTGAATTTACAGTTCTGTTCTCATTTTGACATACTGTATTAACACAATTGATCTAAAATCAGACAAAAAACATAAAATCTGAGTAGAAATTTACATTTTTTACTGTAACAACCACAAACATGTTTACTGAATCATATTTCATAACTTTAAATGCAAATATAAATTTTCAATTTTAAAATCCTATGCACAAGTTTTGCGACAACAAAGTTATTTGCAGCCATTTACCTTTTACCCTATTTTAAATAACCACTTCAAACTATTTACATAACAATCAGGTGTTCTGCATTCAATAAGAGGCCACACAAATTATTTGTGCCACTCCAAAAAAATAATTTCTGTCCACTATAAAGGAGAACATCACAGCCTGATACCTGCATGTCTGACAGAAGGTGTATCACTCCTGTTTTCTACCTGGAGACAGCCATCGCCTCATTGTTCTGACACACAACACAAAACTATCCACAACACTACACACTAACTACACAAGACAACACATTAACAACACCGTTTTTCCCCACTTGGCGACATCTCCGCCGGGGGTCAACCACTGGTAATTGGTGATTCTGTTCTGAGACATGTGAAGCTAGAGACAACAGCAACCATAGTCAATTGTCTTCCAGGGGCCAGAGCAGGCGACATTGAGGGAAATTTAAAACAGCTGGCTAAGGGTAAACGTAAATTCAGTAAAATCATAATTCACGTCGGCAGTAATGACACCTGGTTACGCCAATCGGAAGTCACTAAAATCATTATTGAATCGGTGTGTAACTTTGCAAAAACAATGTTGTTTTCTCTGGTCCCCTCCCCAATCAGACCAGGAGTGACATGTTTAGCCGCATGTTCTCCTTAACCTGCTGGCTGTCTGAGTGGTGTCCAAAAACAAATGTGGGCTTCATAGATAATTGGCAAATATTCTGGAGGAAACCTGCTCTTGTTAGGAGAGATGGCATCCATCCCACTTTGGATGGAGCAGCTCTCATTTTTAGAAATATGGACAAATTTATTAAACCTCCCAAATGAGTTGGGACCAGGAAACAGAGTTGCAGTCTTACGCGTCTCTGCAGCTTCTCTCCTCCTGTTACCCCCCCAAAACCCCATCTCCATAGAGACTGCGTCAGCTCCCAAACAGACAAAAAACAAAATAAAAATGGGCAAAAAACAACTTAAACATAAAAAAGCACAAAGAAAGAACAATACAGTATCCACATCTGAACCAAAGAGTAAAACAGTAAAATGTGGATTATTAAATATTAGGTCTCTCTCCTCCAAGTCTCTGTTAGTACATGACTTAATAATTGATCAACAAATCGATTTACTCTGCCTTAAAGAAACCTGGTTGCAGCAGGATGATTATGTTAGTTTAAATGAATCAACACCCCCGAGTCATTCTAACTACCAGAAATCTCGAAGCACAGGCTGAGGGGGCGGTGTGGCAGCAATTTTTCACACCAGCCTATTAATCAACGAAACACCAAGACAGACTTTTAATTAATTTGAAAACCTGATGCTTAGCCTTGCCCACCCCAGCTGTAAAACTCAGAAACCAGTCTTACTTGTTACCATCTATCGTCCGCCTGAGCCTTACACAGAGTTTCTGTCTGATTTCTCAGACTTTTTATCTGATTTAGTGCTCAGCTCAGATAAAATAATTATTGTGGGTGATTTTAACATTCATGTAGATGTTAAAAATGACAGCCTCAACATTGCATTTAATGTGTTATTAGACTCAATTGGCTTCTCTCAAAATGTAAAAGAACCCACCCACCACTTTAACCACACTCTAGATCTTGTGTTAACATATGGCATAGAAACTGAACATTTAACTGTATTTCCTGAAAACCCTCTCCTGTCTGATCATTTCCTAATAACATTTATATTTACGAAAATTGATTACACAGCAGTGGGGAGTAGAAATGGCACGATACCAATTTTTTATGTCTGACATCGATACCGATGTCATAAATTTGGATATCTGCCAATACCGATATTAATCCAATATACTGTATTTCATAATCAATAAAACTGTTTTTTTATATCTTGCAGCATTATGTATAAGTTCATACTCAGGTTTTAAAAAACAAAAACTAAAGCTTTTTTTTTTTTTTTGCTAGGCAGCATGGTGGCACAGTGGTTAGCACTGTTGCCGCACAGCAAGAAGGTCTTGAGTTGAATTCCACCATCAGGCCGGGGTCTTTCTGTGTGGAGTTTGCATGTTCTCCCTGTGTTTGCGTGGGTTCCCTCCGGGTACTCCGGCTTCCTCCCACCGTCCAAAGACATGCAACTTGTGGGGATAGGTTAATTGGATAATTCAAATTGCCACTAGGTGTGAATGTGCAAGTGAATGTGAGTGCGAATGGTTGTCTGTCCCTGTGTGTTGGCCCTGTGACAGACTGGCGACCTGTCCAGGGTGTACCCCGCCTCTCGCCCTATGACAGCTGGGATAGGCTCCAGCGCCCCCTGCGACCCTGAAAAGGATAAGTGGAAGCGAATGGATGGATGGATGGATGGAAAACTAAAGCTATTCTGTTATACCTTTATGCAAAAAATACACTGCACCCAAAATATTTCATAGTTCAGCAATACTGATCAGTCTAATAAACTTAAACCTACTCCATCCTCCCTATTCTGGTATTCTAAAAAGTACTTAGCAGAAATATTAAACAACCTAACTAATAGGGTTGGAAACTCCCAGCAAAAAAAAATAGGGAACCATGTAATCAACCTTAATTTAATGCATGTGTAAAAAAAAAAGAATGCACAGAAATAAATTATATTTCTACAATAATTAAATAGCTTCAACATCTTTCTTCAACAGAATTGCAGACTGCACAGATGGTACCTTCCTAAAGGAAAAAGTACTGTAGGTACTACTATTACTAGGGTATATTAGACTTAATAGTTACTATATACAATAATGGATTTCTATACATTTTACATAAGGTGAAAACTTTGGTTGTAAGATTCAGATTTTTTTTTTTAAACTAGACATGAGAATAAGAAAGAAAAGTATTTCTTTGTACCCCCCTTTACCTGTTAATGCCCTATGTTTGCTAGACCCGCCCCTGCACAGTTACCAGCTGTCAGCTACGTAGAAAAGGATCCTGGTGTAGAAAGTAATATTAAATAAAATCTAAAAACAGCCTATCAAGCATTAAACGTGCTGCTGTTGTTCAGCCGCTGGTTTCCTCTTTCTGGCACAAAGTGGACGATAAACAAACAAGAGAGACAGACTCGCAACAGAAAAGCCAATCAGCTGATCATTAATCAGTTTCATGATTGAAGTAGCAACAAGAGAGGGAAGGGGAGAGAGGCAGTCGCTCCATATATCGGTTGTTAAGCTTAACGTGGGAATGCTTTACAAACATTCAGAGGTGAACTTACACACTTACTTTACTTCTGCTCCAAATGCTCAACCAGACCGCCGACAGGTCTCGCCGCTCTATCACGTGACGCATACTGTTCCCACGTGCTAAGGCTAAGGTTAAGAGCTGGGTTACGCCATGTCCCAAGTTTTGTGAGGTGCTTCTGTGATATTTAATGGATCGGATTACATGTTTTATTTCTCTCCGATATCCAATCCAGAAATTTAGGTCAGTATCAGACCAATACCGATACATAATACCGGATCGGTCCATCTCTAGTGGGGAGTTCCGGTGAAAACTAAGGCCTCAAATCAGAAGTCCGTGGTATAATTCTTAAACACATAGCCTAAAGCAGATAACTCATAAGCTGGAGAGGAAATGGCATGTCACAAATTTAGAAGATCATCATTTAGCCTGGAGAACTAGTTTGTTGCTTTATAAGAAAGCCCTCCGCAAAGCCAGAACATCTTACTATTCATCACTGATTGAAGAAAATCAGAAAAACCCTAGGTTTCTCTTCAACACTGCAGCCAGGCTGACAAAAAGTCAGAGTACTGTTGAGCCAACCATCCCTTTAGCGTTAGCTAGTATTGACTTCATGAACTTCTTCACAAATAAAATTTTAATAATTAGAGAAAAAATTACCAATAATCATCCCACAGATGTAATATTATCTACAGCTACTTTCAGTACCATTGATATTAATTTAGACTATTTTTCTCTAATTGATCTTTCTGAGTTAACTTCAATAATTACTTCCTCCAGACCATCAACGTGTCTTTTAGACCCCATTCCTACAAAACTGCTCAAAGAAGTCCTGCCATTAATTAATGCTTCAATCTTAAATATGATCAACCTATCTCTAATAATCGGCTATGTACCACAGGCCTTCAAGCTGGCAGTAGTTAAACCTTTACTTAAAAAGCCATCTCTAGACCCAGCTGTCTTAGCTAATTATAGGCCAATCTCCAACCTTCCTTTCATATCAAAAATCCTTGAAAGAGTAGTTGTCAAACACCTAACAGATCATCTGCAGAGGAATGGGTTATTTGAAGAGTTTCAGTCAGGTTTCAGATCTCATCACAGCACAGAAACAGCTTTAGTGAAGGTTACAAATGATCTTCTTATGGCCTCTGACAGTGGACTCATCTCTGTGCTTGTCCTTCGATACTGTTGACCATAATATTCTATTAGCGAGATTAGAGCACACTGTAGGTATTACAGGTACTGCGCTGCAGTGGTTTCTATCATATCTATCTAATAGACTCCAATTTGTGCATGTAAATGGAGAGTCCTCTTCACACACTAAGGTCAATTATGGTGTTCCACAAGGTTCAGTGCTAGGACCAATTCTGTTTACATTATACATGCTTCCTCTAGGCAGTATCATTAGAAGACATAGTATACATTTTCACTGCTATGCTGATGACACCCAACTCTATCTGTCCATGAAGCCAGATAACACACACCAAATACTTAAACTGCAGGAATGTCTTAAAGACATAAAGACCTGGATGGCTGCTAACTTTCTGCTTCTTAATTCAGATAAAACTGAGGTTATTGTACTCGGCCCTGAAAATCTTAGAAATATGGTATCTAAGCAGATTCTTACTCTGGATGGCATTACCTTGGCCTCCAGTACAGGGCCGGCCCGTGGCATAGGCCGTATAGGCAAATGCTAAGGGCGCCGTCCATCAGGGGGCGCCACGCCAGTGCCACAAATGTTGAAAAAAAAAATAAAAAAAGTTGGTACTATTATTTCTAAATACAAAAAATAATCCCACGTTAATTAAAATGCAAAGTAAAGCTTATTTAATAGAAATATTATTTGTTACAACATTACAGCCCCCCCCTCCCCGCACGGTGCGCCCCCTCCCTTCCCGTATCATGGTTCCTTTTGGACTTCACCACATCAAAAAATCAACACAAGATGTCAAAACGGCCAAAACTGTCAGGTGCCCAGGGAAGAAAAAAGAGAAAAGAAGAGGAGGAGAAACGAGAAAAAGACAGAGGTAGGTAACGTTAGCCTACATGAAATTATTTGTCTGAATGTGATAGTAACCTAAATTTTTAGCATTAGGCTAATGTTACATGATTCGCTAATTGCTAATCAATAAATAGCTAGTTAACTGTTTTAACGTCAGTTAATATTGTGGAGGGGGCTAAATTGTTATGGAAAATAATAATGTAACGTTAGGTAATTACAGTACTCCCACCTTTCCCACCATTCCTCATTTGTATTCATCTTTTAAGCAGGTGTTTTTTGTTTACATTGTTATTGCCTTCTGGTTAGCTAACGTTTACCCTGCAGGTAATAGTCACTTTTCCACCCCTGTATATATTATAGTTGTAAGCCTAGTTGTTAAAGTGCACATCATTAATGTTAATTAAGCAATATCACATGAGAGGGAATGCTGTTTTTTAATATGAGCACTGCTGTGATTCGGTCAAAGATAATCATAACATAACATTCTCATATGATATTATACTGTTACTTTGCATTCTGCTATTCAACATTTCACTGTAATGATGACAATAAATTGAATCTAATCTAATTTGCATATCAGTTAACATCATACATATATCTCTTTGGTTTTTCATTTATATTATATCATTTCATTTTATTCCTGGAATCATATGTTTTTATTATTAGACTTTAATACTCAGTGGTGTCACATACTCCTCTCTTCAGATGCACTGTTGAAGTTTCTAAATCCCACCCCTGGGCCATCTACCACATCTACCGCTGCTGCCTCCACTTCAGCAGCACAACCCACCAGTGATGCAGCATCAGCAGCACAACCCAGCCATGATGCAGCAGCATCAAGCGGTGTTCCTGTTGCCTCCACCTCAGCAGCACAACCCAGCAGTGATGCAGCAGCATCAAGCGGTCTTCCTTTATGTATGTAAAATTTATTGTATTTCATATATTCATTTTTTATTTTTTGTATTCATTTATTTATTCATATATTTTTTTATCTTGTTAATTATTCTGATTGTGAATTTGCTTTCTTTAAGTAAAAAAAAAAGGTCAAAGACAAAGCTATTCGGTTTCTTGTGAGTACATACACTACACTGCCGATGTAGGGGGGCGCCACCTAAAATCTTGCCTAGGGCGCCAGATTGGTTAGGGCCGGGCCTGCTCCAGTAACACTGTGAGGAACCTTGGAGTCATTTTTGACCAAGACATGTCCTTCAATGCACATATTAAACAAATATGTAAGACTGCCTTCTTCCATTTGCATAACATCTCCAAAATTAGAAAAATTCCTGTCTCAGAGTGATGCTGAAAAACTAGTTCATGCATTTATTACTTCCAGGCTGGACTAGTTGTAATTCATTATTATCAAGATGTCCTAAAACCTCCCTGAAAAGCCTTCAGTTAATCCAAAATGCTGCAGCAAGAGTACTGACAGGGACCAGAAAGAGAGAGCATATTTCTCCTGTATTGGCTTCCCTTCATTGGCTTTCTGTTAAATCCAGAATTGAATTCAAAATCCTGCTCCTCACATACAAGGTCTTAAATAATCAGGCCCCATCTTATCTTAATGACCTTGTAGTACCATATCACACAGCACTTCGCTCTCGCATTGCAGGCTTACTTGTCGTTCCTAGAGTATTTAAAAGTAGAATGGGAGGGAGAGCCTTCAATTTTCAGCTTCCCGATTGGATTCGGGAGACAGACACTATCTCTACTTTTAAGATTAGGCTTAAAACTTTCCTTTTTGGTAAAGCATATAGTTAGGGCTGGACCTTTCCAGTCACCTTTCTCACTCACAATGTGTTAATAGACCTCTCTGCACTGAATCATACCTGTTATTAATCTCTGTCTCTCTTCCACAGCATGTCTTTATCCTGTTTTCCTTCTCTCACCCCAACCGGTCGCAGCAGATGGCCCCGCCCCTCCCTGAGCCTGGTTCTGCCGGAGGTTTCTTCCTGTTAAAAGGGAGATTTTCCTTCCCACTGTCGCCAAAGTGCTTGCTCATAGGGGGTCATATGATTGTTGGGTTTTTCTCTGTATCTATTATTGTACTATCTGCTGTGCAATATAAAGTGCCTTGAGGTGACTATTGTTTTGATTTGGCTTTATATAAATAAAATTGAATTGGATTGAATTGAATTGAATTAACTACACACTACAAACATGCTAAACGTCACAAATCTCTGACATCTCTCTCTCTCTTTTTCTGCTGTCTTTCCCTCTCTCTCGCTCGCTCGCCATCACTACTAAAACTTCCCCCTCTTCCTCAACAACCAAATGTCATGTTGCCATAACATTTTTGACTGGTTGAGTTGGTGCATGGGAGCGCGCACAGCTGCTTAAACCTGTAGCTCCCAGATTACTTAGGTAGACAGCTACTTCCGTGCAACTGATATAAGATGCAGTAAGCTGAACACAGCTTCAACCGACTGTCTGTTGAAAAATAGTAACGCCACTGCACCGTATTTTCTTGTTAGTAACGGTAACGGTGTTGTAACGATAGAAATAGTAATTAGTTAGATTACTTGTTACTGAAAAAAGTTACGTCGTTACGTCCCAAGTTACGTCCCATCACTGTATATGGGCAGAACTTTGTGCCATCAGAAACTGATTTGAATAAGTGAAATACAAATTTGAATTGCTCAGATGGACTCTGAATTGCTCAACTTGAATAAAGGCTTATAAAACTGCATTAGAAGCAGTTTTCAGTTGTGGATGATAAAGGATTCAGAAAGTTTATTCATGCAGTTTATTCATGTCCACTAAGAAGGTGCAAACATGACATTTTCACAGTTAAATCTTCATTTTACCGCCCAAATGTTCACAGAAACAAAGATTTTGCCAATGAAGGCATCAGTGATTTGTACAAGGATTGTGCATCTCAGTCTCTGTCGGATCTGCTCCTCTTTGGATTTTAGCACATATAATAGATGGTAAAATTTGTTTTTCTCACCCGTTCATTGAGCAGCTGGTGCTGCCTTCTGGAAGATTTTTGTTGCTCGAAAGCCCTTAACTGAAGAGCTCATTTGCAGAATTTTAGGAGTAATCCTGTTTTGTCTGCATCTGAGGCTGAATCTGAGGCAGTCCTTGCCAAGGTGGGTTAAAATATTTTGATGCATGCTCAATCATCCAGGGAAGTAAATCCCAAAAAACTGGGGATTTACTTACAGTGGCTTGCAAAAGTATTCGGCCCCCTTGAACTTTTCCACATTTTGTCACATTACAGCCACAAACATGAATCAATTTTATTGGAATTCCACGTGAAAGACCAATACAAAGTGGTGTACACTTGGTGGTGAGAAGTGGAACGAAAATCATATATGATCCCAAACATTTTTTACAAATAAATAACTGAAAAGTGGGGTGTGCGTAATTATTCAGCCCCCTGAGTCAATACTTTGTAGAACCACCTTTTGCTGCAATTACAGCTGCCAGTCTTTTAGGGTATGTCTCTACCAGCTTTGCACATCTAGAGACTGAAATCCTTGCCCATTCTTCTTTGCAAAACAGCTCCAGCTCAGTCAGATTAGATGGACAGCGTTTGTGAACAGCAGTTTTCAGATCTTGCCACAGATTCTCGATTGGATTTAGATCTGGACTTTGACTGGGCCATTCTAACACATGGATATGTTTTATTTTAAACCATTCCATTGTTGCCCTGGCTTTATGTTTAGGGTCGTTGTCCTGCTGGAAGATGAACCTCCACCCCAGTCTCAAGTCTTTTGCAGACTCCAAGAGGTTTCCTTCCAAGATTGCCCTGTATTTGGCTCCATCCATCTTCCCATCAACTCTGACCAGCTTCCCTGTCCTTGCTGAAGAGAAGCACCCCCAGAGCATGATGCTGCCACCACCATATTTGACAGTGGGGATGGTGTGTTCAGAGTGATGTGCAGTGTTAGTTTTCCGCCACACATAGTGTTTTGCATTTTGGCCAAAAAGTTCCATTTTGGTCTCATCTGACCAGAGCACATGTTTGTTGTGTCCCCCACATGGCTTGTGGCAAACTGCAAACAGGACTTCTTATGGTTTTCTGTTAACAGTGGCTTTCTTCTTGCCACTCTTCCATAAAGGCCAACTTTGTGCAGTGCACGACTAATAGTTGTCCTATGGACAGATTCCCCCACCTGAGCTGTAGATCTCTGCAGCTCGTCCAGAGTCACCATGGGCCTCTTGGCTGCATTTCTGATCAGCGCTCTCCTTGTTCACTCTCCTGTGAGTTTAGGTGGACTGCCTTGTCTTGGTAGGTTTACAATTGTGCCATACTCCTTCCATTTCTGAATGATGGCTTGAACAGTGCTCCGTGGGATGTTCAAGGCTTGGGAAATCTTTTTGTAGCCTAAGCCTGCTTTAAATTTCTCAATAACTTTATCCCTGACCTGTCTGGTGTGTTCTTTGGACTTCATGGTGTTGTTGCTCCCAATATTCTCTAAGACAACCTCTGAGACTGTCACAGAGCAGCTGTATTTGTACTGACATTAGATTACACACAGATGCACTCTATTTAGTCATTAGCACTCATCAGGCAATGTCTATGGGCAACTGACTGCACTCAGACCAAAGTGGGCTGAATAATTACGCACACCTCACTTTTCAGTTATTTATTTGTAAAAAATGTTTAGAATCATGTATGATTTTCGTTCCGCTTCTCACGTGTACACCACGTTGTATTGGTCTTTCATGTGTAATTCCAATAAAACTGATTCATGTGTTGTGGAAGTTTTCCATTAAATAAAGCCTGCAGATGAGCGGTGAGCGGTAGCTAACATTCTTTAATCAAAGCACACAAAGAACAGACAACCAAGCTTGATGGAGAGCCTACATGACCGTGGGGCAGGTCAGCAGAGTCTCACTGAGCCTAGCATGGCTCTCAGTTAAATACCTTCCACAGGAACAAAAGGCAGTACACAGCTGTTTCACACCTTAAGGTTCACACTCCCTTGCTACCTCCCAGAGTCCTCGAAGAGACAAAAGATTCCTTCCTGTGGAGTTGTCTGCTTCCCCCAACTTCCTAAATAGACCCCCACCATTTCTCTTACAGTATTGGTGTCAGACATGTTAAAATCCAGTGGCACCAAGGCATTATACAATAAAATAATGTGATTAGTACATAAGTAAAAGAAATTCCTTTACACATGTTTGTGGCTGTAATGTGGCAAAATGTGGAAAAGTTCAAGGGGGCCGAATACTTTTGCAAGCCACTGTACCTGGATGACTGAGGATGCATCAAGACATTGCTAGAGATAATTTGGGCTCACATTGTATTGGTGGCTTCTGTAAAAGCTTTAGCTGTACATATTATTTCTGTAGGTACTGTTTAGTGACACAATCTGTTTTTCAGGGTGGCGATCCAAATCACTGTGGAGCAGAACGCACCATAGAGACATACAGCTCTGCTGCTGAACTCTTCAAGACTGAAGTTTGAGTCAGTTTTCGGCTGCTTAAAATATTTTCACATCTTTCTGTCAGGTTTGCCACTTTGTTTAGGACACGACATTTGAGGGCATTTTGTCATATGATGCTGCACTGTTTCTTAAATATTTTGTGAATAAAAAGGATAGTTCACCCACTCCATTTTGAATTGGCGCATTAAACAGTTTAAATAATCTGACTCTGTTGCCTTTTCAAAGCCGTGTGAGGTCAGTCCTCAAACAGCTGAACTTTCAGGACAGGTTATTCCCCCATCCTCCCGCACCCTCTGCTTAGCCGAACTAAATTCATGGTTCTCTTCTAATTTTCTCAAACTCAATACTAATAAATCTGAGCTCCTCTTGGTAGGTACTGAATCAACATTATCCAGAACCAACAGTTTCTCTGTTTCTTGCCGGTCTTCGTTTCTTCCTCTGTGAAAAGTTTGGGTGTCATCCTCGACAGTACTCTATCTTTCAATTCACACATTAATAATGTTACTCGGTCTGCATATTTTCAATTGCGCAACATTAATCGTCTCCGTCCTTTTCTCACCCCACATGCCTCTGCCATTCTTGTCCATAGCCTTGTTACGTCCTGGATCGATTATTGTAATTCACTTCTTTTTGGTCTTACTCAAAAATCCATCCACAAGCTTCAACGCGTCCAGAACTCTGCTGCCCGTATCATCACCAGGACCCCTTCTATCCACCACATCACTCCTGTCCTACAGCAGCTTCATTGGCTCCCGGTCAAATATTGTATCAATTTCAAAATATTCTTGTACACATTTAAGGCTATTCATCATCTCTCTCCTCCATATCTCTCTGATTTGGTTAAGATCACCGCCCCATCTCATTGTCTGAGATCTACTTCTTCCCTTTCACTCTCCGTCCCATTCCCCCGTCTTGCCACCATGGGGAGCAGGGCTTTCAGCTGCTCTGCTCCACGACTCTGGAATTCCCTACCTCCTGATTTAAGAAATATCTCTTCCTTCTATCTCTTTAAGTCCCAACTCAAAACTCACTTGTTCAAAATAGCTTATCCCACATAACCTCTCCACTCTGCTATTTTAAATTTGTTTATGTCTTATCCTTTTATGATTGTGTAAACTGCTTGCTTTTATGTTGCTTTTTATTCTACTGTGTACAGTGACCTTGAGTGTTTTGAAAGGCGCTTTCAAATAAAATGTATTATTATTCTTTGAATTATGAAATATTTACACTGAAATCCTGAAATAAAAATTTGTTTAGATCCCAAATAAACCAAATAAATAAACACAGTGTATAAATAAGAGGTTGAAAAATATGAGAAAACTATGTACATGAGTGAACATGAGTCCTAGCAATTTTTCTTTAGAAACTTTTAATTTAAAAAAAAAAGTATTGTATTATGCAGCCGTTTGTGCTTTCTCAAAAGGCTGACAATTTCCAAACTCCAGGGATCTATTTACAGGAAAAGCACGATCAGAACAAGCTAGAGATTTACCAGGCTGTACTAACTGAGGCTACTCAACGATCCGGGGACGAGGAGCACTTAGCCACCATCTTAAATAGTGGCTCAGGCAATCGGGGAGATCAGCGGCAGGTGGGTGCTTGGGCCGGGTGTGTGGGCCAAGGGCGGGAGCCCATGATGAGCTCCTCCCAGGCAGACAACAGGAGAGGAAGAGAAAACAATAACAAAAACAAATGGGCTGAATCCAGGGGCCTGTTCTTCGTACCTCGCTAAGTAAGTTAGCCGGATTTGAATGTTGACGATTTCGCGTGATCTTGGATCGTTCGGTTCTCCGAAGCTCATCTGGGGCTTGCTGTCATAGCAACAGAGCCGTAAAAGTAAGCCTGCTCGGGAGCAGGTTTACTTTATGTAAACAGGATTAGATCGCGGCCTCTCAGGTATGTCCGCTGCAGTTATATGAAAGCAAGAGCGATATTTCGCCACTGTTTTACCATAAATAAATATTATCAATGTAACTAAAGATAATGTATTTGATTCTTTTATTGATTTCATACAGATACATACAGGTCATTTCCGAAAAAAAGGGAAATGTACTATTAATCATTCTATTACATGTAGTAGATCATGTCAGATGTAATTCATATTTTAGAGTAGTAATAGTAAATTACTACGTGCAATCAAGATGAGAGACCACGGCTAAAAAAGCGAAGGTGGATTTGGGAAGTCTGTCGCAGCCATGTCCTGTCCGTTTGTACGCGAGCAAGGAAGGTGCAAGATTGATAAGGAGAGTTTACAGAATTTAGCGTATATTGCGGGATAGACGGGATCCTTTAGCTCGGCGCGACGGTGTGCTCATAGAGAGATATCGATTCTCCCGTGAGGTTATTATTTACTTTCTCTCTCTCTCTCTCTCTCTCCAAATATATATATATATATATATATATATATATATATATATATATATATATATACTTACTGTACTGTATATACTTACTCCCGACTTACTGTGCATGCTTCAGTCACCCCTTGCATGGGAACAGGTAAAAGTGATGGAGTGTTATTCAAACTACACACATAAAAACCCACAATGTCAATAAATGTCACAGTACAAAAAGGGGTGTGACGAGGGGGTGCAGGACCACCACCTGTCTTTATTTGCTCTGCCCTTTTCTTGGTTGCTGTTATAAACAAACAGATTATTCCAGGGTCTCTTGTCATAGACTAAAAGCAATATAAGTGATAAATATTACCATTCTGTAGAATATTCTTATATTTCACTTTTACTTTTTCCCATGTTCTAGTGGGTCCTGTTGTGGCTCTAATGTGAAAGAGGATATGATGTAATATAATATAATGTGGAATGAAATAATATCACATGATATAATGTAATATCATGGATCACTTACGAGTTTAATTTGTCAGCAACTTTCTGCCAGCCCTCTCTCCTTGCTTTTGCAGCCTTTGCAGTGTTCCCCTGCGTTTTAATTAAACTCTGAAACTCCTGATATCCCTCAATCAAGAGTTCTTGGTCTGCTGCCGTGAGATACTGCGCGCGCTCCTTCGACATCTTCGCCGACCAATCACAGGGTTGCCGATCAATGTTTCTACTATCGATGCGTAGCCCCTTTTAAGCCACCCAGTGATCTCAGATTACTTCAGCCAGCTATACTAATCGTCAACAACAGGTGCGTTCGGACAACCGGATTAGCGAGCTCACGGTTAGCGCGATGATTTGATCTTGGATGTGTCATTTGATCTTGGATGTAGTAAGCGAGGTACGAAGAACATCCCCCAGGTCAGCTAGGGAGACACAGAGACCATGACAAGTTTTTTGTGAATTTTAAATTTATCAATAAAGTATACCATTATGTCTTCTGCATTATCACTGTATTTTCCATGGTGAAATTCTGACAACCACAACTGCCAGTAATTTACCATAATATTGAACTTTTTAATATTTATTTTATACAGTTTCACTGTATTTAACAAGGCAAGATTGTAATCAGTTTATTGAAATGCCTGTTCTTTTCACATGAATTACCCATAAATAATTTTGCAATTTATTTTTAAATTCAGTTATTTATTGTAAAAAAAATCTTATGGTTACCAAAATAGTATAACGTTTTGTGTTTTACATTTACAATTTACAACATCAGCTGCCAGTAATTTACTGTAAATTCTACTTTTTTCACAGTGTGTTTCTAACTATGATGTTTTCGTAATTGCAGATGTATTATCTGATGGGTACCACTATTTTTCTCAATTACTGAAAGGAGATACTTTACTGCAGCTGACAGATATCACACTGTAATATGATAATTATGTTTATCACATTCAATAGGTAAGTGAACCCAATGTATATTTTGTGGCTGAAAAAGACCCAGTACAATGAACTAGAAGATATTTGAGAACTTAAATGCATATATAAAAAGGGGTCAGTCAGGAGTCATCAGGAGTCAGTTTATTGTTAATAAGTATTAGAAACCCTATACTCTTGGACCAGTATATTGTAACCACAGTTTCAGTCAAATAACCACAAATGACATCTCAAGAATTGAAATTTTAATTACATTTCCATTAGTGAAGTGTTGGGTTTTAATATATAAGCACTAAGATGAGAGGACATTTCTTTACCTTGAGGAACCCAGTGCGCATCTAACAAAATCAGCCAGTGTATCTGAAAGTTTCACATATTTCTGTACAGAACAAGCACCCTATAAATCTCTCTTATCTGCTGAGATGGGCCTGCTTGTTCACTGCTCCTTTCAGGAGCACAGTAATATTTTCAGTGGGAGTATCAAATCAAATCTGAATTCAACTTGTGAGTGTACAGCGCTCCAAATGGTATCCTCCCATTGGCAACAGAGGAGAGCAGAAGATGAATGAGGCCTCTTTGTGAGGACTGCAGGCATGAGGGTGCTTTGTCATCATAATATTGAAAGTGAGTTTTGCAGGAGTTGGTGCCTTTTGGCCATGAAGGTGTGCGATGCCTTGTTTCACAAGATTTTGATTGACTACCTGCTATTCAAGCTGATGTTGGAATTTATACAAATTTCTAAAGATACAGTGGTATGAAAAAGTGTTTGCACCCCCTTTTCCCCCCTTAATAATAAGCACCCTCATTTAGAAACTGCATTTTGTGTTTTACTTGTGTTATCCTTGTCTAATATTAAATTTTTTTGATGATCTGTAACAAACATACAAAAAATAGGAAATCAGAAAGGGGGCAAACACTTTTTTACACCACTGTATGTGAAACTTTCAGTGATGCCAATCTTTATATTAGATTTCTGGTTATATATTTTTGACCTTTACAGTAAGATCATAGAATTTATAGTCCTCTGAAGAAAGTATTTGATAAGATAAGATAAGATAAGATAAGATAAGATAAGATACCTTTATTAGTCCCACAAGGGGAAATTTCATGTTAAGGCTGCCGACCTATTGCACGCAATGGCGGCGCCATCTTACCCTCCAACCATACATACATTACACAAAAACATCACATGGGGAAGACAGGTCAGAGAGGTATAACAATGGAAAAATGCACAACATGAGGAAAGATAAGGAGAAAAAAATAACTCCCCCCAGACTGAGCTCCAACAGGGAGATCAGTTTGAGAACAGAAAAAACCCCACCTCTGCACATAGCACATGAAAAAACTCTTAAAACACCAAAGAAACACATGACAAGCAACAGGGATGGGTAAAGGGTGAGAGACAGCCAGTGTAGACAGTGCATCCGGGCCTGCAGCCTGTGCGCTGGTCTCCTTGATCCACCGTCAGCATCGGAGGGGAATAAGCGTCGAAGGCGTTTGGAGGGGGAGGGGGGATGAGTGTACATCGGCATGTTTATATATGTCTGTGTGCGTGTGTTTGTATGTGTCCAGAGTTCAGCTGAGACAGTGTCCTTCGCCCTGCTAGGCTAAGTAAACAGTCTTCCAGCCAACCCAGGTGGCCTTGCGTAGAATGGGAAGAACAGTTTAACCACAGTCCGGGTGTTGTTGTTCAGCTCCAGCCTCGAGACCGCAGCTGGCGCCGAAGGGGTATCCGCATGAAGTGATGGTGGTTTTTACTTTAGTACAAACAACTCATATGAATTTCAAAGCTGTTCTAACAGTCCGACACTGGTCTCTCAATCTCCCGTTGGAGAGCCGTGAGCTTCTCCATGATGTTATCAAACTTATGCTCCGTGAAGTTGTCATTCTGGTGCTCAAAGAGCCGATTCTGAGAACTCACGACCACAGTGAGCTTCTCCAAGATGTGATCCAATTTGCACTCAGAGGTGTTATTCCGAGCGAGCCCCTCCAGATGTAATCCAGTTTGCACTCAGAGGTCTTGTTCTGAGTATTCACGGCAGCCGTAAGCTTCTCCAAGATCTTATCCGTGCTGCACTCAATGAGCCCATTTTGAGAAACTCATGCCTCGTCCCATTGTTTCAATCCCAGCGGGCAGCCTTGTGGGGGTTTGAACAGCCGGTTCTGCTTTCTTAATTCTTCGATAAGTCAGGGCCAAGCCAGCTCCAATCAGCAAGAACCCTGTTATCATGGTTCCGAATAGGTAGATATCTTCAGCACTCAGGCTCACCCGAGCCCAGACTTCTCGTTGAGAAAAGAGTGTCAATTGCATTTAGGGACCAGTTGATCAAATCCATAATTCCTCTTTTAGGTTTTAGAGAACAGACTGTGTGAGAGTGTTCCAGGGAAAAGTAATACAAAAAACACGAGACTAGACAAGGACACAAGAGGCTAAGCAAGGAAGCTAAGGGAGAGGAGGAGGAGAGGAGAAAAGTGCGACCGCCTTCGTCAAGAGCAAGAGCAAGTGCAGCAATTCCTGCTATTACTAGGTCTAGAAACCTGTTAACTACTTATAACGTGCCCTTCCCTTGTTTGCTTCAGTAAAGCTGAATACTGCTTTCTGCCTCTATGACCTTTATACAGAACTAACACACATTAACTTTTCAGCGGTTAACCTATTGACTTTAGCACAACAAGATAGAGTGATAATAAGGGGTTGGTGTAGCTCAGGTGGTAGCAGGTCACCTACTAAGTGGAAGGTTGGTGATTCAATTCCAGTTTGCTACAGTCTACATGTCAAGTATCCTTGGGCAAGATACTAACCCTATGTTACTCTCAGATGCATCTATCAGAGTGTGAATGTTAGGCAGAAAGCACTTACAAACCCAAATCAGAAAAAATTGGGACAGTATGGAAAATACAAAAAGGAAGTATGGGTTTCTCAATTTACTTAAATTAAAGAAGAAAAAATGATGAACAGAGTCCATTGAGAGTGACTTCATGTTTTAGCCTTGGAAGTTGCTACTTGGGTAACGTGCTCATAACTTTACAGCATTAAAAATCATGTGTACAGCGTGGTAAAAGAGCAATGGTTGTTCCCATTATGGACATGTGTCTCAACACAGGCAGCCGTAGCTGATCTCTGTGTGCTGGACCTCCCCTCCACTGAACACCAATTCGCCACTCAACTGCATCTTTCTGCTGTGTTTTTATTGCCACTCAACTGAATCTCTCTACTGTGTTTTTATTGTTGGTATCTTAACAGAGATACCTGATGAAAATTATAGCCTGTTGTGTGGTACAGACAATGAAAGAAGTTTGTGCTTTTGTTTTAGTAAGTGAATTCTACAAAATATAATAAAAGGATAGAGCACAAATTGAAATGCACAATGTAAGAAAAAAACAAAGGGAAGTAAGAACTTGTGGTGTCTCTATGTATGTGTGTGTGTGTATGTGTAAGTGAGACAGAGAGAGAGAGTGTGTGTCCGTGTATGTGCCTTTGTCACAAAACGTATTTGAAAATAAGGGTGGGAAGCTCCAATAAGACCTTCCAGGAGCAAGAGGGAGGCAGAAAGAGATCTGGACTATCTGCAGCCCCCAAGAGGACTGAATACCTGAGGCCACACATCTCAGCAACATCTGGCTGTCCATCTCAGCAGGAGAAAGAGATAGGCCAGAGTCCGGCACAAACTGAGAACAGGTCCCAGCACCCAGCAGAACCCCGCCCCAGGCCCCCGTCCCAGGTAGAGTGCGCTACTGTTACTGCTTGACAGTTCTGCTCATCTACAACTATGTGAGGTAGTCTCAGTAGGCAACTGGCTCAGTATGCACCCCCATTCCACACACCCCACCAGAGTGGGAAAAAGTGGATTCAGGGGTGGCACAGGGGAGCACCACTGAGTCCAAGGCCGCACCAACTGCCCTACCACAAAGGGTAGTCTGGATCACAAAACCAGTCCAATCCACTCAATTACAACAGACGAACACAATACAGGGACAAGACAAACTGGTCTAAGAGACAAGCTGCACCCAGCAATAGTTGCTTACTCACCTAGATGCCCCAACCAACCCAAAGGGCCTGCGAGCACCTATGAGTCCCCGAGGCACAGACTGGACATCCCATTGTGTGTCATCCACTCATCCATGTGGATGACTCATTACGCATAATTAAGAGATGTGGATGTTTTGATTGAGAAAACCACTATCAACTATGTTAACTGAAGCCACAGAACTGCAACTTGCCAGTGATGTTTGTTGGTATGTTAGGGGCATTTTTCATGGAATCTTTTTTTTTCTTTTTCTTTTTTTTGGTACTTCTACATTAGCTGCATTTTTCAGCCCCACGGGTTACCACTAGATCTGGAAGTAGTATTATTCAGTGCAGGTTCACTGTATGAAAATCTTCTTATTTATATTTACTTTATTCATTGCTAATATAAAGGTATAGATTAATGAAGCTGTCAGGTTCTAAAAATCTGTAAACACTAACACCTGAGCACATCTCTTTATGAGCAGAGACATGTTCGATTTGTTATACATATCAGTTCCTAGAAGTTAGGCCAGCGCAGCAGTTCTTTCTCTTTAAACAAGACCTCCTAAATGAAATTTGCATTTCCCTGTTTGTCAGTTTGTGGAAGTTAGGCATGGCTAACCAACAAGTTCTAGTTACTCAGGCTGAGTCCCAAGTTGTGTCCTATCTCTCCTTTAAAAAACACAGTCTGCTCATAGTGTAGCCTTTACGGGGGTGAGGGCTAATAGGCTGAACATGCATCTCTTCCCCAAATGAAATGTCATGGCCAAGTGTTGTTCTAAGCACAACTGGCCCAGTGTTATTCACAGCAGGGTTTTTTTTTAACCTGGTGCACTTTATCCACTAAAAAGCAAATGAAAAAAGGGCGCCCAGCTGTGGAGTATCACATTTATACTAATAACACTGTTTAGATGGCAAAAAATTACCAGTATTTAAATATCTACATATGTCATCAAAAATAACAATTTTTGTCAGAGCACTGAGCAGCTTTGTGCATAGAGATTCAATTCAATTCATTTCAATTCAATTGAGCTTTATTTACATAGTGTCAAATCAAAACGGTTGCCACAAAATGCCCTAATGACCGCAGAAAACATGATTGTAAGAAGAAAAACATGAAAATCTAATTTACATCTTCTCCTGGGAAACACACACAAGAGTAAGTAAGAGTGTAAGTCCACCTTTTTTCCTCATCTTTGTGTCCTATAGTTGTCTCAGCACTGATCTGGGCTGGCAGGTTCTGGTATTGCTGAGTGGGCACTTGGACTCAAGCAAAAAGTTCACAGTGAAATATCAAGTAATGAAAAGGATGTGCTGATTTTGTCTTCCAAGTTAAGGAAGAGAACTGTACAAAAGCGTTATCCACTCAAAAGCAATTTTGTGTAAATGGATGTCACTGATAAATCAGTGGTGATTCACCTGCAAGTATTTTTAACAAACTTTGTTTTTTGTAGAACTTATCAGCAGCTGTGGAAGAATGTATTTGAATGTCTTCTGGTTCCACTTTTCCTAACATGCAAGCTGAGAATGGCTTAATCTTGACAAGGATACAAACCTCTCTCTCTCTCTTGTCCTTAGCGGGCGTCCGGCAGCAGTGGTTGGCCGCACAACCAGTACGCTGCTGTAGGTGCCGCAGGTTCTCTTGCTTGACCAATGATGATCTTCCACGCTTTTCGATCTAAGGCAATGGTTCTTGCCTGCTCTAGGTCGAGTCGACTTTAGTCTTTTTGGCGTTGATCTTGAGGCCGTACGGTTTGGAGTGCCTGGCGATGTCAGGGTGTCAGTCGCCTCGGCGTCGTCTTCAGCAAAAACTACGCTATCGTCGGCGAACATTAAATCAGTGATAAATTGGTCGGTCAAGGTTTGGACTCCGCGGCGGCCCTCGAATACCTTACGCATTATCGCATCGATGTTGAACAACAGCGGCGACACCACATCGCTCTGCCGAACGGGGAATTCTTCGGACACTTCGTCACGAATACATACCTGGCTGGTCGAGCCATCATAGGCGGTTCGTAGTAGCTCGATGATCTTCGCGGGTATATGTTCGGCTGCCAAAGCCCTCCACAAGGCTGGCCAGTTGATGCAATCAAATGCAGACTGGAAATCGTTGAAGATGATGACTGTTCGGCGTCCACATCTGATCCGTTCCTCCATCAGTCGACGTAGAGCGAAGATCTGGTCGCTGCAGCCTCGTCCGGGTCGGAACCCGGCCTGTTCTTCCCAGCTGGTCATCTTGCGATGTATTTGAAGGCGCGATTGAATTATTTTCATGAGGACCTTGCTGACGATGGATAGTAAGCTGATGCCCCGGTAGGTCTTGCATTCTTGGTTGTTGCCTTTCTTTCTTTAGGATGGGTATGACAGCCGCCTTCTTCCATCTCGCTGGTACCACATTCGACGTCCAGATCAGTTTGAATAACGAGTGTAGACGTATGGCGAGGGTTTCTCTTCCAGCTTTAAGGGCTTCTGCTGCCACATGGTCAAGGCCAGCGGCCTTGTTGTTCTTGAGCGAATGGATAGCGAGATTGACTTCTTCTACCGCTGGTTCTGCATCTGACATCGGCGCCGCAGGAGGGTCGATGATGGGCGGCACTGCGGCCGGACCTTGGGGTGGATCGTGATTGTAGAGTTTGTCGAAGAATTCTTTCCACCGTTGCAGGCGCTCCGCAGTTGACTTTACAAACGAGCCGTCAGCCTTTTTGATGTTATCATTCGTCGTCTTGCACTTGCCACTGAGACTATGTATGGTCTGGTACAGCACCCTGTAGTCTTGTCGTTCGGCCGCATTTTCAAGTTCTGCAGTGACTTTGTTTCAGTACGCCTAACGGTCTGCTTTCATCTTCAGCCGCACCTCACGGTTTAGCCAACGATACTTTTCAAAGTTGGTTAGCTTGGCCTTCTTGCGTTCAACAACCAGGTCGAGACACTCGTCCGAGATCCACGGTTGTGTGCGACGTCAGGCGCGTGAGCACAGCGGTTTGGCGCAGTCCAAGATGGCTTCCGATATTGTTTGCTCTTCTTCGTCAGCGTCGTCGCTCAGGGGGAGTAGGGCGAAGTGGTTTGATAATGTGATCTGGAATTCTTGACAGCGGTCGTTGTTGTTGAGGTGACACCAGTCCAGCCTGGACGGTTTGGGTATCGGCTTCTTCGCTCGTTGGAGCTTCAGGCGCACTCGGGAGTGGACGAGATAGTGATCAGAGCCACAGTCGGGTCCACGCATAGCCCGGACATCTTGCATGGACGATCAGAACTGGGTGTTGATGAGCACGTAGTCGAGTAGCGCCGAGTCGTTTCCTCTTGGGTTGTGCCATGTCAGATGGTGCTTGAGCGAGTGTTGGAATAGCGTGTTCCCGAGGACCAGTTTGTTGGCGGCGGCGAATGACAACAATTGCAGTCCAATGTCGTTCATTTCTCCATGGCTGAACTTTCCCATCGTCGATTCCCAGCCATTGCGGTCGATACCGACGTGGGCATTCATGTCGCCAGTGATCATGATCATGTCGGTTTGAGGTAGGGATCTTTGGACGCGTCGGAGTTCGCATAGACCGCGATGATGTGTAAGCTTATAACACAAAAGCTGTCTTTCACTCTCCCTCTCCTTCCCTCTCTGTCTTTCACTCACACAGACACACCACCTCCATCAGCTTTTCTAAATTGCTAATGAAAAAAATTGACCAGGCAGCTGCAAGTGAGCAGCAATGTCCATCCAACTTTTTTCATGGTTGTTGTGGTCGTGATAATTTTGTGAGGCCACATCAAAAAGGCTCAGATGGGCTTGCCAAAGTTCTACAAGTTGTGCATGGTAAATGGACTGATTCTTGTATAGCGCTTTTCTGCTTTCCTGGAGTACTCAAAGCACTCTATACAACATGCCACATTCAGCCAGTCACACCCATTCTCACAATGGATGCATCGGAGAGCAACTTGGGGTTAGTATCTTGCCCAAGGATGCTTGGCATGCAGCCTGGAAGAACCGGGGATCGAAGCTCCAACTTTCCGATCAGTAGGCGACCAGCTCTACCGCCTGAGCTACAGCCACCCCATCCATCGCTTGTGTCCAGATCACACGCTGCACTGGCATGCTACTCCGTCTTTTTCATTTCCATTTCTGTGTTTGGGTATGCGTGCAATGTGAGAGGTTGGTTGATATCCTCACAACGGGCAACAGGATTTCAAACAGGTTTCATTTTCTTGCGACTGTAAGATTGATGATTGGGAGCTGGTCATGATAGCCTCTTGTCACCCCATGTACACTACACGATGCACGACACACAATTAAGGCGAAACTCGAGCCTATCCCCAAAACAGTCGCATGACTGAAAAATCATGTCAAAAGTGCCAAAAATCGCACAGAGTATGCCCAGCTTTATACAGTGGTCCCTCGTTTATCGCGGCAGTTATATTCTAAAAATAACCCGCGATAAGTGAAATCCACGAAGCAGCAACTTTATTTTTTACAATTATTATAGATGTTTTGAGGCTGTAGAACCCCTCATTACACGCTCTATACCAGGGGTCCCCAATCTCAGTCCACGAGGGCCGGTGTCCCTGCAGGTTTTAGATGTGTCCTTGATCCATCACAGCTGATTTAAATGGATAAATTACCTTCTCAACATGTCTTGAAGTTCTCCAGAGGCCTGGTAATGAACTAATCATGTGATTCAGGTGTGTTGACCCAGGGTGAGATCTAAAACCTGCAGGCACACCGGCCCTCGTGGACTGAGATTGAGGACCCCTGCTCTATAAACTTTTCCCAGACAGGCATGAACATTTTCACACTTTTCTCTTGTTTAAGTTGTTTAAGTTAATTTCAAACCTTCGTAACAAAATAAGTCCAGTATTATAGAATGACGGTGCAAAATGCTTAGTCGACATTATAGTGTTTGTTGGGGAGAAAACTTACATACATATAGTACAGCACTTCAGAGTCACACTGCTAGTGATCAAAGATTTATGTAAATTTGACAAGCTGAACGCATTCTGTAGTGTACAGGAGACATGGCACGAGACTGATTCACAATGGTCTACAGCTGATCAGGACGTAAAACACAATGCTCTGTCCCCCCTCCCCCCAAAAAAGCATGCAAAATTGCACACAAAAAAAATCCGCAAAGGAGCGAGACCGCGAAAGGTGAACTGCGTTACAGCGAGGGACCACTGTATTTCAGGTCCATGGTTATAATTTTAGTGGTAATTTCTTTATAAATGCATATGTTTGCAATTTGTTCTCAATGTCCGCTGGGTGATGATATCACATAATTTTAGTGGTAATTTAGTGGTAATTACTTTATACATCCATATGTTTCCAATTTGTTCTGACTGTTTGCTGAGTGATGATATCACATGCTTTTACGACAGTCCAGCCGTGCTAAGAGTCCGAGGAGCACTAAACATATTCTTCCATGAGTGCAGGGGAGGAGTGATTTCCAGCCCTGCCTGTTCCTGCCCAAACGTGAGTCGTCAGAACCTCTCTAGCTCTAAGGGTCTATTCCCAAATTTATAGGATGGATATGACTCTGTCATTAATTTCGGTTTGTTTATTTGTTAGAAATCTGTGGTATTATGGTGGAGCAGTGGAGGGCTCCACTCACACCCAGTTTACAGGAAGCGTTGTTGCTGTGTTTTGGAGAAAAAAGTACTCAGTTGTGTGGGGATGAGCAATAAACCAGGAGTGTTAATCGAGAGCTCTCGTGTCGTCTGTGTTTACCTCCACATTGGTGACCCCTGACTCGAACATGCTACGACCTGATGTTGACACCGGCTCCGCTCTGGATGCATCAGCAGCTGCCAGCCCTCTGCCTCCTGCTGCAGCTGTGGTGCTTAAGCTGCTGGACATTTGGCTCCACAATCCCCCTTCATGGTTCATGCACATGGAGACTCAGCTCGCCCTTCACTGCATCTCGGCTGACGACACAAAATTTCACCATGTGGTGGCCTCGCTCAACCCGCTTAGCCACCCTTCGTGCATTGACTCTCCTCCGGGACCCACCCGCCCAAGGAAAATACGCTGCCCTTAAGGAGCTGCTTCTTCGGCTCTATGCCCTCTCCGACGCAAAGCGAGCCGAAAAGCTCCTCTCCCTCTCAGGCCTGGGATGGTGGTACTAATGGAGCACATGCTATCCTTGTTCGGACCAGACAACGGGGGATTCCTCTTCGCCCACATCCTCCTCCAACAGCTGCCGGCGGCCGCGAGAGCCAGCCTCACCAACTCTCCGCTTCTGGCGGCAAAGGATTATCGCTCCCTGGCTGAGGACCGCGTAGTGTAGGTCGCATTCTCCTGGTGACCCGTACTTTAAACGATCACAAACTAGTTCCAGCCTCACTGGTGGCACCTTCCATACCCCCACCGGCCTCCCTCAGAGTATCCAACCCTTCGCTGACAGCAGAGATCACTGCACAGTGGCACAGTGGCACCGCGGCACCGCGGACAGGACCTCTGTTTCTACCATCAGCGTTTTGGCGCCGCTGCCTGCTGTCTTGCACTTTTCCGGTACACGGGCCCCGCCAGCACGCCGTAGCTGCCGCGACTGCTGGCGAGAAAGAAAACCTGGTCTTTATAGAAGACTCGTGCTCCGGGTGACGTCTCCTGGTCGACTCCGGCTCCTAGAAGAGCCTCCTTCCCCCGACCGGCGCCAAGAGTTTAGCAGCGGGCTGCGGGCCACAGCTCATCGCAGCTAATGGCTCTCCCATCACGACATTCGGGGAAAGGTTGGTGACTGTTTGTTTTCATGGTCGGGGTTTCCAGTGGAACTTTGTTGTTGCCGCTAGCTCTGTGCCTATATTGGGCACCGATTTTCTTTGTGCCCATGGACTGCTTGTCGATGTCGCTAACAGACGCTTAATCGATGCCCTGTCCTTTTCTTCAATACTCTGTTTTACTCCGTAAAGCTGTTGAGCTCCTGAATCGGGCTAATTTAGTGACTTCAGGGAACGTTTTTCAGCGTTTGCTTTTGGAGTTCCCTTCACTGACTGTTCCTAATTTCTCGAACATGGCTACTAAGCACGGACATTGTACAGCACTCGAATAGTTCCTGGGCCTCTCCGCTACACATGGTGCCCAAATCAGACTGTCGGTGGCGGCTGTGTGGAGATTTTTGCTGTTTGAATAATGTCACAGATAATGACCATTACCCCATTCCCCACACCAGATTTTCCTGCCCACCTAAAATTGACTTGGTGCAGGGGTATCACCAGGTTCCCGTGTGCGCCGGAGACGTTCCCAAAACTGCCGTAATTACCCCTTTCGGCCTTTTGAGTTTTTGCACATGCCATTTGGCCTTAAAGGCGCTGCCCAGACATTTCAGCGATTGATGGACTGTCTTCGTGTACCTGGACAATATATTCCAGGTACATTCCATATAGGCCAGCTGTTCCTAGAGTCAGCACACGTCCTTCCAAGTGCCAGTTCGGGTTGCCGGTTCTGGATATCCTGGGGCACTGCATTTCCGCTGACGGTGTGGTTCTGTTGCCAGACAAGATCCGGGCTGTTTCGGCTTTTCCGTGTCCCACGTCGCTTAAAGCACTGCGGGAGTTCTTGGGGATGATCAATTTCTACAACCGCTTTCGCCCCGGAGCTGCTCACCTGCTGGCCCTACACCTCGCGACCTGGCTTTTTGATTTTTTTCTCGACGGTCGTAGCTTTACCGTGTACGTCGATCACAAACCCTTGACGTTTGCGATGTTCAAGGGTTCAGTGAAGCGCGTGCCAACAGCGCCAGTTGGCAGCCATTTCCGAGTTTACGACAGACATTCAGCACGTGGCTGGTAAGTCCAACTGTGTGGCTGACTGTCCCGAACGCTGGTTTCTCCCGTTTATGACGGCATAGACTTTGATGCTATGGCTGCTGACCAGCATGCCGAACCGGATGTCCTTGCCCTTCGGTCTACGCAAACAGGCCTTCTACTCGAGGACAGACCTGTGTGGAACGGCGGGCCTAGCCTCCTTTGCAGTGTTTCCACTGGCTGACCACATCCGGTAGTTCCCCTTTTGTGGGGTCGCCGTGTTTTTGACTCAGTACACGCTCTCTCTCATCCAGGTGGTGGCCAGGCCATTTTTGTAAATGTGGGTTTTGCGTTTCGGTCCCCCCGACGACATCAGTAATAACAAGCAACCAATTTGTTAAAGGCCCAGTTCGTTTTGGAGCTTTGGTCTGCCATGGCTGACGGCCTGGGGGTCAAGGTCCACCGAACCACTGCGTACCACCCGCAAGCCAACGCGAGCGGTTCCACCGGTTGCTTAAAGCTGCACTCCGGGCTTCTCTTACAGATTGCAACTGGGTTGACTGCCTTCGGTGAGTTTTACTGGGGTTGCGCTGCACAGCTGCGCTGTTTTACTGGGGTTGCACTGCACAGTTAAAGAAGACTGTTTCCCCGGCTAAACTTGTCCTTGGCCAGCCCCTTCGGGTGCCCGGGGAATTCTTGCCCGAGAGCCCACCCCCGTGCTTCGATCCCTCTGTACTGTTTCTCCATCCCCCAAGAAAATCATCTTTACCACCTCAGGCTGGTATGTCCCTGAGCACGCCTGATCTCGTCTGCTTTCAAAAGCTAAGCAGGTTTGGGCTTGATTAGTACTTGGATGGGAGACTACCTGGTAATACCAGATGCTATAAGCTTTTTGCTAAAGCATATAGTTAGGGGTGGACCAGGTGGCCCTGAATCCTCCCTTAGTTATGCTGCAATAGGCATAGGCTGCTGGGGGACTCCCATCATGCATTGAGTTTTTCCTTTTCAGTCACCTTTTTCACTCACTATGTGTTAATAGACCTCTCTGCATTGAATCATACCTGTTATTAATCTCTTGCTCTCTTCCACAGCATGTCTTCTATCCTGTCTTCCTTCTCTCACCCCAACCGGTTGCAGCAGATGGCTGCCCCTCCCTGAGCCTGGTTCTGCCGGAGGTTTCTTCCAGTTAAAAGGGAGTTTTTCCTTCGCACTGTCGTGCTTGCTCATAGGGGGTCATTTTATTGTTGGGTTTTTCTCTGTATGTATTATTGTAGGGTCTACCCTACAATATAAAGTGCCTTGAGGCGACTGTTGTTGTGATTTGGTGCAACAACAGTCTAAATAGTATAAATAAAATTTAATTGAATTGAATTGCACTGAATTCTGCTCCTGGCCCAGTGCACCATTGTCTGCCCGACACTTTTGTTCCGAGGTCGTTGGACTCTTCTCAGTTTGTTTTCGTCAGGCGTGGCGCTCATAGGCCTCCATTGCATCCACTGTATGACAGCCTAGTTAGGGTTATTCAACCAGGCCAGAAGCATTTTCTTTTTAACTTTAGGGGTCGGCAGGAGGTTGTTTTCATTGATAGACTTAAACCTGCACATGTTCTGCTGAATGATCAGGTGGTGCCGGCCCAGGCCCCCCATCACGGCCGCCTGCGTTCCACTGGACTGATGGACTCTGCTTCTTACTCTGCGAGCGCCCCGCCTGGCGGAGCTCGAGCTGTCTTCAGCTTTTCTGACCACCCATGCCAGCCTGGTCCTCAGGCTCGGTTCCCCTCAGCCAGTTCTTCACTCCCTCATTCAGCCGTTCCAGATGTTTAATTAAAGCAAAGGTCCTGGACTAGGGGATGACCCTACCAGGTGTTCAGGGGAGGCATGAAATTTTAAAAAAAAGTATTTAAAAATAGTGTTTAAATAAAATGATTTAAAAATCAAATTACAAATGCAGAATTTATTCTAAAATTCATTCGTATTAGCACAGAATTCTTTTTTTTAATGCGTGTGGCTCTTGTGGTCCTCCATACCTGACGGCTCGTGGTGCTGTCCCTGTCCGCCCAAGCAGTTTGGAAGTCTTCCATGGATCTGTTGTCGTTGGGAATATCCTGGTGCATGATTCGGTGAAACACATCAAGCTACACTCCTTCGGACTCCTTCCTAATGCTGTTAGCTCGTCCATCTTGTTTGCAACAACCAGGCATCAGCTGATCTCTGGCGCCCTCCTGACTCTTGGTGGCGCTGTCACTTGGTGTTCGCTCGCTCTGTGGTAGAGTATCACTTCCTGTTCCTGCTCAAACACAGTGGTGTTTCTGAGTAGCTTTTCTGCTTAGCAATTTAATTTAAATCTTTTGATACATCCCTTTTTCATAGTATAATCTTAACGTGCTTCATCTGAATCACCCTTTCTGTGTACTCACTACCTAATTTATAGCCAAAGTATTCACTCACTGTCTCTTTACTGTTTCGCTAGCTTAGCTCGTAGCCGACTCGTTAGCACCATGGCTACTTCACCTGTCCCTCCTGCACTTTCCTGCTCATTGTGTCAGATGTTTAGTTACTCCTCGGCCTCCTTTAGCAGTAATGATACCTGTAATAAATGTAGCATATTTGCAGCTCTGGAGGCCAGGATTACTGAATTGGAGACTCGGCTTCGCACCCTTCATTCACCCGTAGCTAGCCAGGCCCCTGTAGCTGGTGCAGCCGAAGATAGCGTAGGCCCCGCTAGCTGTTCCCCGGCAGACCCCAAGCAGCTGGGGAAAGAGGGCGGCTGGGTGACGGTGAGGAGGAAGCATAGTCTTAAACTGAAGCCCCAGGTACACCACCAACCTGTTCATGTGTCTAACCGTTTTTCCCCACTCGGCGACACACCCGCCGGGGGTCAAACTCTGGTAATTGGTGATTCTGTTCTCAGACATGTGAAGCTAGAGACACCGGCAACCATAGTCAGTTGTCTTCCAGGGGCCAGAGCAGGCGACATTGAAGGAAATTTAAAACTGCTGGCTAAGGGTAAACGTAAATACAGTAAGATCATAATTCACGTCGGCAGTAATGACACCCGGTTACGCCAATCGGAGGTCACTAAAATCAATATTGAATCGGTGTGTAACTTTGCAAAAACAATGTCGGACTCTGTAGTTTTCTCTGGTCCCCTCCCCAATCAGACCAGGAGTGACATGTTTAGCCGCATGTTCTCCTTAAATTGCTGGCTGTCTGAGTGGTGTCCCAGAAACGATGTGGGCTTCATAGATAATTGGCAAACCTTCTGGAGGAAACCTGGTCTTGTTAGGAGAGACGGCATCCATCCCACTTTGGATGGAGCAGCTCTCATTTCTAGAAATATGGACAAATTCATTAAACCCCCCAAAATATGACTATCCAGAGTTGGGACCAGGAAGCAGAGTTGCAGTCTTACACGCCTCTCTGCAGCTTCTCTCCTCCTGCTACCCCCCCAAAAACCCATCTCCATTGAGACTGTGTCAGCTCCCAAAAAGACAAAAAACAAACTAAAAACCAGCAATAAACAACTTAAACATAAAAAATCACAAAGAAAGAACAATACAGTATCCACATCTGAACCAAAGAGTAAAACAGTGAAATGTGGATTATTAAATATTAGGTCTCTCTCCTCCAAGTCTCTGTTAGTACATGACTTAATAATTGATCAACAAATCGATTTACTCTGCCTTACAGAAACCTGGTTGCAGCAGGATGAGTATGTTAGTTTAAATGAATCAACACCCCCGAGTCATTCTAACTACCAGAAATCCCGAAGCACAGGCCGAGGGGGCGGTGTGGCAGCAATTTTCACACCAGTCTATTAATTAACGAAAGACCAAGACAGACTTTTAATTCATTTGAAAGCCTGATGCTTAGCCTCGTCCACCCCAGCTGTAAAACTCAGAAACCAGTCTTACTTGTTATCATCTATCGTCCACCTGGGCCTTACACAGAGTTTCTCTCTGATTTCTCAGACTTTTTATCTGATTTAGTGCTCAGCTCAGATAAAATAATTATTGTGGGTGATTTTAACATCCATGTAGATGCTAAAAATGACAGCCTCAACATCGCATTTAATCTGTTATTAGACTCAATTGGCTTCTCTCAAAATGTAAAAGAACCCACCCACCACTTTAATCACACTCTAGATCTTGTTTTAACATATGGCATAGAAACTGAATATTTAACAGTGTTTCCTGAAAACCCTCTGCTGTCTGATCATTTCCTGATAACATTTACATTTACAATAATTGATTACACAGCAGTGGAGAGTAGACTTTATCAAAGTAGATGTCTTTCTGAAAGTGCTGTAACTAAGTTTAAGAATATAATCCACCCACTGTTATCATCTTCAATGCCCTGTACCAACATAGAGCAGAGCAGCTATCTGAACGCTACTCCAACAAAGGTCGATTATCTTGTTAATAATTTTACCTCCTCACTACGTACGACTCTGGATACTGTAGCTCCTGTGAAAACTAAGGCCTCAAATCCAAAGTCCCTGACTCCGTGGTATAATTCTCAAACACGTAGCCTAAAGCAGATAACTCGTAAGCTGGAGAGGAAATGGCGTGTCACAAATTTAGAGGATCATCATTTAGCCTGGAGAAAGAGTTTGCTACTTTATAAGAAAGCCCTCCGCAAAGCCAGAACATCTTACTATTCGTCACTGATTGAAGAAAATAAGAACAACCCCAGGTTTCTCTTCAGCACTGTAGCCAGGCTGACAAAAAGTCAGAGCTCTACTGAGCCAACAATCCCTTTAACGTTAACTAGTAATGACTTCATGAACTTCTTCACAAATAAAATTTTTATCATTAGAGAAAAAATTACCAATAATCATCCCACAGATGTAATATTATCTACAGCTACTCTTAGTACCATCAATGTTAAGTTAGACTCTTTTTCTCCAATTGATCTTTCTGAGTTAACTTCAATAATTAATTCCTCCAAACCATCAACGTGTCTTTTAGACCCCATTCCTACAAAACTGCTCAAAGAAGTCCTGCCATTAATTAATTCTTCGATCTTAATTATGATCAACCTATCTCTAATAATCGGCTATGTACCACAGGCCTTCAAGGTGGCTGTAGTTAAACCTTTACTTAAAAAGCCATCTCTAGACCCAGCTGTCTTAGCTAATTATAGGCCAATCTCCAACCTTCCTTTCATATCAAAAATCCTTGAAAGAGTAGTTGTCAAACAGTTAACTGATCATCTGCAGAGGAATGGCTTATTTGAAGCGTTTCAGTCAGGTTTCAGAGCTCATCACAGCACAGAAACAGCTTTAGTGAAGGTTACAAATGATCTTCTTATGGCCTCTGACAGTGGACTCATCTCTGTGCTTGTCCTGCTAGACCTCAGTGCTGCGTTCGATACTGTTGACCATAATATCCTATTAGAGCGATTAGAACATGCTGTAGGTATTACAGGTACTGCACTGCAGTGGTTTGTATCATATCTATCTAATAGACTCCAGTTTGTACATGTAAATGGAGAGTCCTCTTCAGACACTAAGGTCAATTATGGTGTTCCACAGGGTTCAGTGCTAGGACCAATTCTATTTACATTATACATGCTTCCCCTAGGCAGCATCATTAGAAGACATAGCATAAATTTTCACTGCTATGCAGATGACACGCAGCTCTATCTATCCATGAAGCCAGGTAACACACACCAATTAGTTAAACTGCAGGAATGTCTTAAAGACATAAAGACCTGGATGGCCGCTAACTTTCTGCTTCTTAATTCAGATAAAACTGAGGTTATTGTACTCGGCCCCGAGAATCTTAGAAATATGGTATCTAAGCAGATTCTTACTCTGGATGGCATTACCTTGGCCTCCAGTAACACTGTGAGAAACCTTGGAGTCATTTTTGACCAGGACATATCCTTCAATGCACATATTAAACAAATATGTAAGACTGCTTTCTTCCATTTGCGCAACATCTCTAAAATTAGAAATATCCTGTCTCAGAGTGATGCTGAAAAACTAGTTCATGCATTTATTACTTCCAGGCTGGACTACTGTAATTCACTATTATCAGGAAGTCCTAAAAACTCGCTGAGAAGCCTTCAGCTAATCCAAAATGCTGCAGCAAGAGTACTGACAGGGACTAGAAAGAGAGAGCATATTTCTCCTGTTTTGGCTTCCCTTCATTGGCTTCCTGTTAAATCCAGAATTGAATTCAAAATCCTGCTCCTCACATACAAGGTCTTAAATAATCAGGCCCCATCTTATCTTAATGACCTTGTAGTACCATATCACCCTATTAGAGCACTTCGCTCTTGCACTGCAGGCCTACTTGTTGTTCCTAGAGTATTTAAAAGTAGAATGGGAGGCAGAGCCTTCAGTTTTCAGGCCCCTCTTCTGTGGAACCAACTTCCAGTTTGGATTCGGGAGACAGACACTATCTCTACTTTCAAGATTAGGCTTAAAACTTTCCTTTTTGCTAAAGCATATAGTTAGGGCTGGACCAGGTGACCCTGAATCCTCCCTTAGTTATGCTGCAATAGACGTAGGCTGCCGGAGATTCCCATGATGCATTGAGTTTTTCCCTTCCAGTCACCTTTCTCACTCACTATGTGCTAATAGACCTCTGTGCATCGAATCATATCTGTTATTAATCTCTGTCTCTCTTCCACAGCATGTCTTTCATCCTGTTTTCCTTCTTTCACCCCAACCGGTCGCAGCAGATGGCCGCCCCTCCCTGAGCCTGGTTCTGCCGGAGGTTTCTTCCTGTTAAAAGGGAGTTTTTCCTTCCCACTGTCGCCAAAGTGCTTGCTCATAGGGGGTCATATGATTGTTGGGTTTTTCTCTGTATTTATTATTGTGCTATCTACTGTACAATATAAAGCGCCTTGAGGCGACTTTTGTTGTGATTTGGCGCTATATAAATAAAATTGAATTGAATTGAATTGAATTAAACAACCTGTACAGTGTGTTGGAGTTGTGGCGTAGTCTCATTTCTCAATAAAAGTAACAGTTCTGCGGCCACAAGCAGAACAAAAACCCTCTCAATCCACATGATTGAAGGAAAGCTATTAAAACAGACGAAAGTACAAGTAAAACACAAAGAAAAGAGTTAAACTAAAAAGAAAAAGCTGGAGCAACTGTAACAGGCTGCATGCTTGATTGATGCATGTGCACAATTTAAACAGCAACTATTAGAGGAACCCTCTCAAACACTGCACCTGTCCAAATGCTAGGCCAGGACCAATTTCATGTCACCAAGCCTCTTGCTTACCACCCACCAACTCCTCCACCAAGTAGATTTTTAATTGCAAGGAGAGGTAAAATATCCAGCTGCACCAAATGTATGCAACAAGGCTCAGAGAACTGTAATCACTGCTTTGTGTGCGGGGACCCTGGCCATACATAGAGCAATCAGCTGTTTAAAACGAACTAACTGTCACAGTACTGGGTTGTGTGACCCAGTGTTTGAGTTTTTATGTATCTTTTGTATTCATTTGTGTTCCAGCTTAGCTCATCTAGTTAGTTTCTAGATTGCTGTTTAGTCCTTAGTTCCTTTTGTTATCCTCCCCTTTACTAAGTTTCCCTGGTTCGTGCGTCTTACCTGTAATGTTTCATGTTTGTGTGGTTCTTGTTGTCAAGTTTGTGTCATGTCTACCTCTCCATGTTTCCTGTTTTATTTTGGAGGAGTCTACTGTGCCTTTGTCATTGTATTTAGTTTCACTTCCCCTGTCCCGTCAGTATGTTCATGTCAGTCAGCTGCTTTCCCCATGTGTTCCCACTTCCCCTGATCACCTCCTGTGTATTTAAGTGCTCTGTTTTCTGTATGTCAATGTCAGGTCGTCTGTTATTCCCACCACAGTTTTAGTCATAGTGTTTCATAGGTTTTTTCCTCGTTTTCACTGTGTTTCAAGTTAGTTTACACAGTGTTCATAGTTGTTCTCAGTTTTTTCTCAGGGTTTCATTGTTTTCATGTTCTTTGCTGCCATCATCCAAATAAAGAATCGCTTTTTGTTCAACCAGCAACTCCTCTCTTCAGTGTCTGCATCTGGGTCCTGTTTCTCACAGAGAAAGTCCATTTGCTGCACAGACAGAGACCATCCCACATCTCCAGTCCCACTTGGTAATGTCCACTTGCAAACTGAGACATCTGAAGGAGAAGGGGAAAAAACGCTGCAAAAAGGCAAGTCACCCTTATCCTCCTAAAAGCCAAGCAGCTATTGACAGTATTGCACGCACAGTGCCATTGTTTGGTAGAAAGAGCCTGCTAATTTATTTTGTCAATGGCTATGCTGTCACAGTATTATTTGATACTGGCTCATTGATAAATCCTGAAAGGAGGCATTTATTCCCAAATATGCAGTGAGGCCCTTACAAGAATCCCTTGATCCTAGGGAAAGTCTTGACCTGTGTGCAGCAAATGGACAGCCAATCCCATTTGATGGGTGGGTGGAGCTAAGAGTTAACCTCCCTGGGAACACCAATCCCAACCTTATTATGAAAGTCCCCTTCCTTATTTGACCGCTCCCTCTCCCCCAGCCACTAGTAGGAGCCAAAGTCCTACAAGGGATGCTCAATAGTCAATGTGATGCAGATGCACAATTAATCAATCTTCAGAAAGAGACAAACCCCAGTAAATGGTAAAGGGACTGATTCTTATATAGCGCTTTTCTACTCTCCCAGAGTACTCAAAGCGCTCTATACAACATGCCACATTCACCCAGTCACACCCATTCTCACAAGCACTGACTCTAAACTGAGTGCTGTCTAACCACATTGACACATGGATCCATCGGAGACCAACTTGGTGTTAGTATCTTGCCCCAGGGATACTTTGCATGCAGACTGGAGGGGCCAGGGATCGAACCTCCAACCTTCCAATCAGTAGGTGATTAGCTCTACCTCCTGAGCTACAGCCACCCACAGTATGGCCACTATTACAGTAGGTAGGGAAATCTTAATGTTTCACCTGGTAAAACAGTAAATGTGCGATGTAAAGTACCATCCACCTTTGAAATTTCCAACCTGGTTGCCCTGAATGAGCCACCAGAGGACAGCACCACTCTAGAGCAGCTTAGTGTGGGAGGAGGTCTGCTAGAGGAAATGCTATACACACTCAGAGATGAGTGTTGTATCCCTTATCTGGATGATGTTCTGTGTTTCTCCAGGTCTTTATGGAGCACATTGAGGTCTTGCGGCATGTATTCCAAGCTCTGCAGCGTCATGGGTTTAAGCTCATGCCTGGAAAAAGTGAGCTAGTCCACAAAGAGGTCAGATATGTAGGCCGCTTGGTGTCTACAGATGGAGCAAGCATAGATCCAAAGGATCTTAAGGCAGTACAGGCACTAAAGTAAGTAAGTAAAATCTATTTATATAGCACTTTTCACAGATAAAAATCACAAAGTGCTTCACAATAAAACCAGAAATATAAATAAAAATAATAATAATATTAAACAAGAAAAAACTTGTTTGTATAGAAATGTCTTCAGCTGCTTTTTAAAGGAGTCAGTGGAGTCGAGACAGCGTAAAAACAATGGAAGAGAGTTCCTGAGCCTTGGTGCCAGTGCCTGAAAAGCCCAATCCCCACGGGTTTTGAACCTAGTACGTGGGATAAACAGTAACTTCTGACCTGAAGACGTAAGTGATGGGATGAAGGATGAAGCATGAGGTTTCGACAGGTCAGAGATATACTGGGGAGCTTCACCATGAAGGGCTCTAAAAGTTATGACTAAAATTTTAAAATGAACCCTAAAATTTACTGGCAACCAATGAAGAAAAGCCAAAACTGGAGTAATATGTGACCTCTTGTTTGTGCCAGTTAAAAGTCTTGCTGCAGCATTCTGTACAGTTGAAGGCGATCCAGAGCTGATTTGTTGAGACAAGTAAAAAGACCATTACAATAATCCAAACGAGAAGAAAAGCATGAATAATCATCTCAAGTTCTGCGTGTGACACCAGTAGTCTGAGTTTAGAAATGTTTCTTAAATGATAAAGACATTTCCGAATTAGTTGTTTGAAGTGTTTCTCAAGAGAAATTGAACTGTTGAATATAACACCCAAATTTCTGAGACTCGACTGAACTGAAGGGTCTAAAAAACTGATATGCTGCTTAATTTCTGAAAGCATGTGATCAGGAGCAATAACCAAAGTTTCTGGTTTATCTGTATTTAACTGGAGGAAATTGTCATTTAACCTTTGTTTGATTTCTGACAGACAATTATTTAAACAAGACAATTTATAAAACTCAGAAGCTTTGAAAGAGCAGTATAACTTAATGTCATCAGCATAGAGATGGTAAGAAATATTATTGTAACGTCTGATAATTTGGCCTAGAGGGAGTATATAAAGCAAAAAGAGAATCAGACCTAAAACAGATCCTTGGGGTACCCCAGGAGGCAGAACTGATGTTTCAGAAAAGACTTGATTCATACAGACAGTAAAAGATCTATCAGATGGATACAACATGAACGAGGGGTCGGCAACCTTTCTGATGATAAGTGCCATCTAAAATTTCCTCAGAAGTCAATGTGCCATACAATTGCATTAGCAATAAATTTAGTAACACTCTATATCAACAGTTACACACTATATAGAACAACTTTATAGAATTATATTTGTTTGCAGATGTTGGCAGCTATCAGCGAATAGTTATCAGCTATTTTGAAACAAAGAAAGACACTTTTTTTCCATAACAAAAACTCCACAACAGCAAATGGACTGTACAACAGAAAATGCATATGCTGTTTATGGTCTCCTCACAACAATGATAAGAAAAATAAACTGGGCCAATATGGCATGTTTGTTAATACAGGGATACATATGTTAATGTGATCTCTGGTCTCCCACTCAGAGACACAGGTCTCTGAGTGTCCAGCATTCAGACGGCTACCTGACAACCCTCATCGTTTGAGAGAAAATCTGCTCACACTTGTATGTAGAGCAAAATACTGTCAATAATGCCTCTGCAATGTTCTGAAGACAGTTAAACTTGTCAGGTAGTGATGTCCAGCAGGTGAAAATGCAAGCTCCATGAACACACACAGTTATGGATTCCAGCTGTGCTCATAGTTCTTCAAATTTTGACCCCCACAGACTCGAGCTTTTCAGTTCAATCAGCTGCATTTTGATGTCCTCTATATCCAGCTAGTTAATGCAAGACAAATCCAGCTGCTCATTAAAGCTTTCTGGTTTGATTAGAAAAGAAAACATTGGTCCATACACCTGAAAGTCCCGAAAACACATTGTGAATTCTGTCTCGAGTCTACGGATGTATCCGTGTATTTCCGCGGTGCTGATGCTGCACTGAGCGGGCAGCTCCTGAAAAATTTGAAGTGTTAGAATGTGGAAATTTCAACATCGCTTGAAAAAACTGCCAGCTAGTAACGTCCCTCTCACCGGTAGGCTAAGTTATTTTTAGCCAATTACAAGTTGAATCTGGTAGTTGGGGTTGTTAGCTAAGATACCGTCATTAAGAAGCGGCACAACTAATGTGTCTACGCGAGCTAATTTGCGATCTGCATTGCTGGCCCGGCCATTTTTTTTTAATGCACCTTCTCAGATTAATTCCCCTGTTGTGCCCAGGGCTGGACTGGGACAAAAAAATCGGCCTGCGCATTTTGACTAGAGACCAGCCCACCAGGTATTATAGGAAAAGCCATAAAGCCTTTGAATGAAAACAAACTCTGTGACAGTGATGTACACTGTCTTGTTGGTATATGTATGATTTCTATACATTTTACATCAGATAAAACCTTTGGTTGTAAGATTCAGATAATTATTTATTAAAAGCGAAACAATTTAAATGAGAATACGAGAGAAAACTATTTCTTTGTGCCCCCCTTTCCATGTTAATGCGCTTCATGGCCCCCTGGCAAAACTTTGCTAGACCCGCCCCTGCACAGTTACCAGCTGTAAGCTACAAAGGATCCTGGTGTTATTTGTCTCTCAGAAACAGTTCATAACTTCCCTTCAACTCATTCATGTCACCTAAAAGGTAAACCTGTTTCTCCATCACCTGTTCAGCTCTGATGGTTCAGTAAGGACATCTACTGGTTTCAGCATCATGTTTCCCTTTCACCAGAATATCCAAACCGATATCATCACCAGCAGCTTTTACAGCTGTGGCTCCAGCAAACATCAGCTGATACTAGAAATTAATGTTAAATAAATTCTAACAACAGCTGATCAATCTTAAACATGCTGCTGTTGTTTAGCCCGACATCCGCTGGTTTCCTCTTTCTGGCGCAAAGTTGCCGATAAACAAGCAAGAGAGATGGGACTTGCGTCAGAAATACAGATCAGCTGATCATTGATCAGTTTCATGATTGAAGTAGCAACAGGAGAGGGAGGGGGAGAGAATGAGAGAATAAGAGGCAGCTGTGCAGCGTAAAGATGCAGAATACCTCCAGCTTTTTGTCTTTTTCCATCATAGCTAAAGTATGGGACAAACTGTGTTCCGTTTTGGCTCAATACGAAATGCGTAATATTTTCTCTGAATACGGGATGATTCCATTTTTTACGGGACGGTTGGCAACTCTACTAACCTTGTGAATAAAATTAAGTTCACAATCAGTGACATCATAGCACCCACCCAGATGTATAGAAACTCCGTCATGCTCGTACGAGTACACAGTACGAGTTATTGTAACTGACTGTGAAAAGTCAGCACAATGAAAATAAACTACACCTAAACTTGGTTTATATCTGACCCAGATAGACTGCAGGTCATAACTTCTTACCTGAAGTTCAGTTCACCTGACACTCGGACTGGCGGCCACCTCGGGTCTCTCCTCCTCCTGCCTCCCCTTTCCCTCATCCACCCGCTAGCCTCTGTGGAAGCTCCGCCATAGCCACCACCAAACAACTGAGTTATTTTTACACATAGGCCAGCATCTGGCCAATCCACCACCTTTCATTGTTTATACCGTTACAAAAAAAACCCCCATGTGCCCAGGGTTGCTGGCCCCTGACATAAACCATTTTAAAACAACACCAGTAATCCCGAACAAGTCCTTAAGCCTATTTATTTAAGCCGATGGCAGCTGGTCACGACACTGGTGATAATACCTCTATACACTAATAATAATAATACATTTTATTTGAGGGCGCCTTTCAGAAACCCAAGGTCACCTTACAAAAAAACACAATTAATAAAAGGAACAGTAGTCATAAAATACATAAAATAAGTTAAAATTACAAAACAGAGCGTGACAACAGATAAAATCAGCATTAAAGCGAATAAGCCAGTTTAAACAGATGTGTTTTGAGCTGTGTCTTAAATACGGAGAGGGAGTCAATATTTCTTAGTGCAGGGGAAAGAGAGTTCCAGAGCCGGGGAGCAGAGCGACTGAAAGCTCTGTTCCCCATAGTAATAAGGTGTGAGGACGGAACAGTAAGATGAATAGCAGATGATGATCTGAGAGGGCGGGAAACAGTGGTGATATGGAGCAGGTCACACAAATATGAAGGAGCAGATTTATGGATACACTTGTATGTAAGGAGAAAGATTTTAAAATTTATCCTGGCTTCTATGGGCAACCAGTGAAGCTGCTGAAGAACTGGGGTAATATGAGCACTTAACAGAGTACGCGTTATGATCCGAGCTGCAGAATTTTGAAGAAGTTGGAGTTTATGAAGGGACCTTTTAGGGAGACCAAATAGGAGGGAATTACAGTAATCAATACGGGATGTAATAAGAATATGGACAAGGATGGCAGCAGCATGAGGGGTAAGGAAGGGACGGAGTCGGTTAATATTACGTAAATGGAAGTAAGCAGACCGGGTTATGTAATTAATGTGAGACTGGAATGAAAGAGTATTATCAAGTATGACGCCCAAACTCTTAACCTGAGGGGAGGGAAGGGTGGGAGAATTTTCAATGTTAATGGAAAAGCTGTGGGATTTGGTTAAGATAGATGGTGTACCAACAAGTAAAACTTCAGTTTTATTACTGTTAAGTTTGAGGAAATTGGAGGAGAACCAGGATCTAATCTCAATAAGACAGTCTGAGAGGGAGGTAGGTGGGAGGGATGAATTAGGTTTAGAAGAAAGGTAGAGCTGGGTGTCATCGGCATAACAGTGGAAATTTATATTATATGCTTTTCTCCTGCAAGACACCATGATACAACAGCTCAACCAGAAGTGGAAACCTGCTCCATCATCTCAACTTTTCAGCTCTCCACCAATGCACCAATGACTCAAAGGTAAAATGCATTTCTGGATAATCAGAAAAAAGTTCACATGTCAGCTGTCAGAATTGTAAAATGAAAAAAATTTAAGTACTTAAGAACCTCAAGTTTGTCAGGCTAAGGGAAGATCATCTTTAGTTCAGCTTTGAGAAACAAACTTCAAATCTAGCAGTTTGCAATGTTTTTTTTGTTTTGTTTTTGTAATCTTTGAGATTACAGGAGTTGCCCTCAGATTCAGACCTTGTTGTAGAGCAAACCTACAGTGAAGGTCAGAAAAAGATTTCTCTCTGAGGGAGCTGCTGGTGAAGATTGCGAGTTCTGCTTGCTCCTTGCAATGACCTTCAGTTCTCTTGATGCTTCTTACTTAATATCTGCCTTCCCAATGGGTCAATAGAACATCTGGCACAGGACAGCTGGTCGTGAAAGAAGGGGAGGAAGTTTCTATGAACCACTGGACCCACAAATCCAGACCCAGCCTGGTACTGATGGTCTCCCTCCCTTGCTTTTCCCAAGGATGAATGTAGATTTTGCTCTGTGAGTGTGTAGTGGATGCAAATCTGTTAACATCTTCAGTTTTTGTATAACATCCTCAGTATTATACTTAATTCTCAAAGGATAACATTCCATCCATCCATCCGTCCGTCCGTCCGTCCGTCCGTGGCAGCACATTGGCACGGTGGTTAGGACTGTTGCCTCACAGCAAGATGGTCCTGACTTCGATTCTACCATCAGGCTGGGGACTTTCTGTGTGGAGTTTTGGTCACAATGGGTGAGAATGGAGTCACATTGTCCATCTTTAATGCAGACATTAGCCTTAATAGACAAAAGCACCCCAGTTTTGGTTTTTGGGGGGGGGGGTTTTGCAGAAGTGATGTTACTGCCTGTGTGAACACCACGTGTCCCCCGTGATTATGTATGTATACTTATTCTTTTCTTCTTGTGAATATAAGTTTCAATGTATATATTTCCCCATAAAGTTGGTTCATGATTCATGTATAATGTTCACAGAGCTGAGTATGTTGCCATCCCCAATTGAAGCTCCTGTCTAAAAAGTAAGGGGAAAGCTATCCCAGTGTTGGCACAGTGTTGGTGCTCTTCTTCAAAATGACATTCCCTTCGCTGTCTTGGCTGCCTGTACAATGTACCTGTCTGTCTACTTACAGGTGTGATTGACTGATCTCAGTTTCCTGAAGTACACACAGCTTTGATCATACCCATCAGAGCTGAAGTTTCAACCCTTAACTGCTTGGTTCTCTGTGCTTAAGATGAAAAAGGAGAATTTATCAAAAAAAATATGAACACTGCAAAAAAGAGGAGCAGGTGAAGATGTTGAAAGTTAAACATTTATGACTTTACTTTGCAAGATACTGTATGTGATCTTTTGTACTCTGTAAGTATTTTGTTCCACATGTAATGGAGCACATGCACAATAACTTGGGTTTCAGATAGCAGAGGGCATTTCCTACTCATCATCAAATGGCACATTAAACGCTGTGGTTAAAAACATGACGGATTAGTGCCAAAAACTACAACTCAGTGTCTACTTGAGGCTGGCTCCAAAAGTGAGTCATACCCCATAGACTTAAATTTTAAAATGTCCAACTGGTAAATGGACTGGTTTGTCTTTACACAACTTGCCCCATTTGCCCAAGCAGTTTTTTCTATGCTCTTTCTCTGTAAGTGATTTCTGTCTAACATTCACATTCATTCATACTCCAGTCTTTGCATTGAAGAACAACTTGTGGATAGTATTTTGCCCAAGGATATTTAGCATGCTGTGTGCCTGGCCTTCCCTCCACTTTTTTAAGTCACTTAATTGGACTTCTCAACTTTTGTGGTGTGTTTTTGAGTATTTTAATTGGATTGTCAGATAAATAATATAGACTACAGTTTAGTACAGCATATTCAAGGAGATTCCGTGAAGTAAATTTTTACTTATTATTAGTATTACGTTATAGTATTACATAACAACTTGTTAAAACAACTAAAAATGTCTCCCAAGTTTAGTTATTTTCTTCTTGTGTTATATTTATAGTTTCTAGCCCCTAGGTTTCTGTTACTGTGTTCCATGTTTCATGTCTATTCACGCTTGTCTTCATGTTATTTTATCTCCTGTGCCTGTTTTCTGCTTTTCATTTCTTTCATTACCCTCTCTGTATTTATTTGTGTTGTGTGTGTGTGTTTTTCCATGTTCCTGGTTTCCCTTGCTCCTAGTTCCTTATTTCCTTGCTTCTTAGTGTCTTAGTTTCCCGTGCCTAGTTTTCAGTTTATGTTTTGTGTTTGTTTTTTTTCCTGTGTGTAATGTTTAAGTAGTGTTTACAGCACTAAAGCTCCCTTTTTCAGTTTATCCCATTGTGTTCAAGTCCTGCATTTCGGTCCAGCCTCATCCTGCCTGCCTGCCTGTGGTCCTGGCCTGTTTGGTGCCCTGGGAAAAACACTCCCTCTGCCCCCCCTCCGACACACACACACACACACACACACACACACACACACACAATATATTAAGGATTGTACATTAATATATGTTATTGTGAAAACTGTTGTCAGAACCATAATGAAATTAACCAGATAAATATTTTAGATGAGATAAGATAAAATAAAACTTTATTGATCCCACGGCAGGGAAATTTGTGCGTTACCTCAGCTCAGGTACAGATAGCAGAAGGAGAATAAAAAAAATACAAATAAAATACAACAAATACAGAATAAGTAAGAAAATACATTATACATTTTATATAGTGTGTGAGAGAGAGAGTATGCAAATGGATAACAAGCAGGCATTATAATTCCTCATACATTGAGAATAGCAGACAAATCAACAATACACCTCTTTGAATTAATTGCTAATTAATATCATGCTGAACACAGTCCAAAAGATTCAATAAGCCACATCAGTGTCTACTGTCTGTCTACTGCTTACTATCATAGCCAAGTGACTAACAAACGTTAACAGAACCCCCAAAAGTTAATTCTGTTAATCTGGACGCAATGTTTTCAGTGGGAGAAACGTTTTGTCACTCATCCAAGTGACTTCTTCAGTCACTTCAGCTGACTGCAGGTTTCCCCAATTTTATAAACAGTACATTTGCATAATGACTAAGACTAGAACCACAGAAGGAACAGTGGGCTGGGAGATCAGTTTGTTGCTCATTAATATGCAAATTATCATGACCATGGATCAACAACCACTGATCAAAGACCACTGACCACCATGATGGTGATGATGGCCATGAGTACCATTCACAGAGAGTTGGGGAATGGCTGCAATCACAGCATTGTACAATGGTGAAAGATGTAGCCTTAGGCCCCCTCCTTAATTCAGAGATGGTCTTTCCCTTTTCATGTAAGTGGTCTCCTTGACTCCCCGCTCAAACCAGCGTTCCTCCCTGTTCAAAATGTGTACATCCTTATCCTTGAAAGAGTGTCCACTGGCCTGTAGGTGTAAATAGACTGCGGAGTCCTGGCCCTACTAATGAATGTTATCCATCCTGTTACACATCCAATCCTGTGTCAATACCCTCTCCTGGCAGCTCCAAATGATGTTTTTCAAACTGCCCTGGCGGCTCTTCCTGAGGATATTTGCCTACTGTCGTGGGTTCCTCCCCGGAGGAAACGCCACAAAAGACAGGGTAAACAGGCAGGCATATTGGTTAGGTTTAAAAACTATTCAGCCGCCTCTCCCACAGCTGACCCTCGCTGCTTTCTAGAGGGCCTATCTTCAGATTATACCTGGTTTATTTCGAACCTTGCCACAAATGGATTAAGAAGATCTTACCCGTCCTCCCTTACCATTTCCCACAGCATTGTTCCCCGCTCCTCCCTAGAGGTGGTGTTTCTCCTGGGAATCTCTGCCTGCTGAGTCGTGCATCCCAGCCAGCCTCTGGTTCGATCACAATTACCATGGCTCTGGTGAGTACCACATTGCTAGCTAATAAGACCTTTATTCTTTGTGGATTTTTTTATGTTTGACTGAAATTTGCCTTAATCCAAGTGAGCTAAGCTCTTTCTCCGAACTTATACCTGCTAACTGTCTGTTTTTTAACTCCCTGCGGAAAACTGGCCACGGCGGAGATCTTGCAAGCACAGCTGATTTTTATGAGAGTGTTGAACTACAACTATTTTTCCTGGACCTGCATTCGCCTGTGCTGTGTGCACTGGTTTATCGTCCTCCGAAGTTCAACAATAATTTAATTCAAGACTTTTCTGCCTTTTTATAGGGGATCTTAGCAAAATTTGACACCCTTTTAATCCTTGGTGATTTTAATATTCATTCACCAAAAACCACTTGTGAAAGACTTTTTGAATTTTATTGATTCTTTTAATCTTATTCAATCAGTTAAGAGTCCTACCCATGAGCGTGGACACACCTTGGACCTAGTTCTATCCTGTGGTCTGCAGCTACATGATATTCAAATTTGCAAGCTTAACTTTTGGGATCATATCCCTGTCTTATTTCAAATTTCTGCCCCATGTTCCTCAGTTAAGCCTCTTCTACCTGTTTGTCAATACTGCATCGTTACATCGTCCACTGCGGGACATTTCTCTGCTGCTTACCAAAACTCCGGTCCCCCTTTCATGGAGTATTGTTCCCTTAACCAAAATGTTGATTATTTCCTTACTATGTTTAATGTCACCTGTACAAACGTTCTAGATATGGATGCTCTTTTTAAAAAACAAAATGCCCTAGACCTAAATCCGATCCCTGGCTAAACAATGACATTCGGGCCCTTAGAAGGACCTGTAGAAAAACTGAAAGAAAATGGAAAAAAGACAAACTTCAGATTTCCTTAGCTATGTTAAGAGATGCTCTGTCTCTTTATCAAGATGCTGTGCGAAAAGCCAAAACTAGGTACTTATTGGATATTATCACTAAACACAGCTACAGCTCTCTTGTCTTATTCAATACTATTCATTCTGTTATCAACCCTCCATCCACCACTCACTTACTAGGGTCTCCTGTTACTTGTGAAAACCTTTTGCGTTTTTTTGTTGATAAGGTGGATACTATAAGGTCTCATATCATTCCTCCGCCCTATGATCCCTCTGTTCCCCTATTCTCTTCAGTTGTGTTTGATCACTTTGAGTCGATTTCCCTGAACTCTCTGGCTGAGGTTGTCTCCCGTCTTAAGCCTTTTTTGTGTCATCTTGACATTATCCCCTCTCGTCTTTTTAAAGAAGTCTTTGCCACCATTGGCCCTCACGTTTTACTATCATTAATACCTCCCTCTGGAACTGTTTCACTTGATGTTAAACATGCTATTGTCCACCCACTTCTCAAAAAAAAATAACCCTTTAAAAGCAAAAATAAAATTATATATATAAAAAAAATAACCGTGACGCCACCGTTCTTTCAAATTTTAGACCAATCTCCAAACTCTCTTTTTTTGTCAAAAATTTTAGAAAAAGTTCCCTTTCTCCAGCTCCAAGCCTTTCTGGAGACTAAATGCCATCTTAGAATCATTTCAGTCTGTTTTAAAGTGCTACATAGCACTGAAACTGTGCTTTTAAAAGTTCTTGTTAATCTTTTACTGATTACCGATTCTGGTAATTCTGTCATTTTAGTGCTTTTAGATTTGAGTGCGGCATTTGATACAGTGGATCACGGAAATCTGCTATCAAGATTGGAAAATTGTGTCGGCATTAAATAGTTCAGATCCTACCTAACTGATATGAGTTTTTTGGTCAGGTTCGATGACTCTTCTTCCACATCCACCCCCCTTACCTGTGGGGTCCCACAAGGGTCTGTCCTTGGCCCAATACTTTTTTCCCTGTATATGCTCCCTCTAGGTTCTATTTTTAGAAAACATGGAATCTCGTTCCACTGTTATGCTGACGATTCTCAAATCTATTTTCCCCTTAAAAAGAACTCTGCAGACTCCTTTAAAGTTTTACTTGACTGTCTTGATGAAATTAAATCAGGGTTAGCATTAAATTTTTTGCATATAGATGATCAAAAAACAGAGATGATACTATTTGGCCCCTCTGACCCCTGTTCTTCCCTAAATGTTGACCTTGTCCCACTGGAAAAGTTCAGAACTCCGTTTGCAAAAGATTTAGGAGTGTTTCTCGATAGCTCTTTCTCATTTGAGAAACAAATACATTCTGTTATTAAAACCAGCTTTTTTCAGCTGAGGGCCATTGCAAAAATCAAGACCATGTTGTCATCTGTCGGTTTTGAGAGATTGATACATGCATTTATCTCTTCTAGGCTTGACTATTGCAATAGTCTCTATTTTGGTATTAACCAAGCCTTACTCTCGCGTCTGCAGTTAGTCCAGAATGCGGCGGCCCGTCTTCTTACAGGCACTCGCAAATTTGATCATATCTCCCCAATCCTGGCACGTTTACACTAGTTACCAGTACGTCATAGAATAGACTTCAAGATTTTGTTGTTTGTCTTTAAATCTTTGAATGGATTAGCTCCATCTGATTGCTGGAGTACTTTTCTATGCTGTGGTGTGCTGAGGGAGCAGCACAGCAAAGAAGGACTCATCCAGGCTGGAAAAACTGATCACGAAGGCTGGCTCTGTGGTTGGCATGAAACTGGACACCAGAGATGGGTAATCTGATTACTTTTTTCAAGTAACGAGTAGTGTAAGGGATTACTATTGCAAAAACGGTAATTAGATTACCGTTACTTTCACGTAGGAACGCTGCGTTACTGCGTTACTAAAACCATGATTTTTTGCGAGAATGTCTCATGACAGTGACGTAAGCGAGTGCGACGTTCGTGACAACAGCTGTGTGCAGATCAACAATGGATAATATATCGAGTGCGGGAGAGAGTTGAGCGTACAGCGTTTAAAGCGTGGAAGTACTGACCTTATTTTGAGTTTGATTCCATAAAAAGTGACAAAAACATTAGTGTCCGTTGTCATGCATGAGTCATGAATCATGCCTGGCTCAGTTTATTGAGTTCAAAATCGCTCTGCTGTCAATAGATTGCCCCCACGCTCGATGCAGTGGAGCTCTGCTACTCTAAAAAACAGTTTGTCTCAACGTTTCCTGTTTTTTGAAATTTCAAAAATGCCGGGCTCCACCACCAGCTAACGAAGCTAGCTGCCAGACCACACCGGGCTCCACCAACAGCACAGAGGCTAGCTGCCAGGCTATGCCGGGCTCCACCACCAGCTAACGAGGTGAGCTGCCAGGCCACACCTGGCTCCACCACCAGCTAACGAGGCTAGCTATGTTTATTTGTGGGGACTTTAATATTGACTTATTGAATCCAAATCATAATAAGAGTAATAATAATAATAATAATGGATTGGATTTATATAGCGCTTTTCAAGGCACCCAAAGCGCTTTACAATGCCATTATTCATTCACGCTCACATTCATACACTGGTGGAGTACAGAAGAATTTATTGATTCCATGTACAGCATGGGTTTATTTCCACTGATAACAAGACCGACCAGAATAACATCTCATTGTGCAACTCTATTAGATAATATATTTACAAATATAATAGAAGGAAATATAAAAAGTGGGCTGTTAATCAATGATATAAGTGACCATTTACCAGTCTTTGCATCTTATGATTGCCATTATAAAGTGAACAACGATGGACACAAGATTATTTACAAAAGAATAAGAACAGAGAAGACATTAAACTGTCTTAGAAATGAACTTTTAAAGCAAGATTGGAATATTGTATATGAACAAACAGAAGTTAATAAAGCTTACGAAGGATTTTTAAGAACATTTAACACATTACTTGATAAAAACTGCCCAGTAATTGAAATCAATAGGAAACACAACTATGCAGGAAGACCATGGATGACTAAAGGACTACAAAATGCCAGCAAAAAAAAGAATACCCTATATCGAGAATTCATAAAAAAGAGAACAATAGAAACTGAAAGGAAGTATAAAACTTACAAAAATAAATTAACTAATATAATGAGATCCTGTAAAAGAGAGTATTACATTAAAAGGTTAGAACACAATAAAGATAACACAAGAGATATATGGAATGTATTAAACAGTATAATCAAAAATGAATCAAGGAATAATGATTACCCTGGGTACTTTATAGAAGGGACAAGAAGTATTAATAACATGGAAGAGATAGTAAATGGCTTTAATAATTTCTTCGTAAACATAGGGCCAAAACTGCCAGAAGAAAAAAAGGTTGATGGAATAGCAAGGGACACTGGTGAAAATATTGAAAGGAATAGAAGCTCAATGTTTTTAAGAGCAGTGGAAGAGAAAGAGATTTATGACATAGTTAGAGGACTTAAGAACAAAACCAGTACAGATTGGAATGATATTGATATGGTAACAGTAAAGACAGTTATTGATGGTATTGTAAAACCATTAAAATATATATTCAACTTGTCGTTTCAAAAAGGGGTTTTTCCACAAAAAATGAAAGTTGCTAAAGTTATTCCCATTTACAAAACCGGTGAAAGGCATCATTTTACAAACTATAGACCAGTGTCAATACTCTCCCAGTTCTCTAAGATACTGGAAAAACTTTTCATAAAAAGATTTGACAGTTTTGTGGAAAAATATGAATTACTGACAGATAGTCAGTATGAGTTCAGAAGCAACAGATCAACAGCTTTGGCACTGATAGATTTAATGGAAAAGATAACGGAATGTATGGATAATAAGAGGTTTGCGCTCTGCGTTTTCTTAGATCTAAAGAAGGCGTTTGATACTGTTAATCATGAAATTCTATTAAAAAAACTGGAACAGTACGGGTTTAGGGGAGTGGTTTTGGAATGGTTAAAAAGCTATGTAGGGAATAGGCAACAATATGTACAAATAAATGAATATAAATCTAATTTGATGGATATAGCTTGTGGAGTATCCCAAGGTTCAGTACTGGGTCCAAAAATGTTTATTATGTACTTAAATGATATCTGCAGAGTATCGCAGATTTTAAAGTTTGTAATATTTGCAGATGACACAAATATACTGTGTTCAGGTGTGGAATTCCCACAGGTTTTGGAGATGATGTGTGAATGTGTGCGTGAATGGGTGAATGACTGGGTACTTAAAGCGCTTTGGGGTCCTTAGGGACCATAAAGGCGCTATATAAATACAGGCCATTTACCGTGATCACACAGGAATTAACGATATTAAAGAAGTGGTTTGATATACATAAATTATCATTGAATCTAGATAAAACCAAATTTATGTTTTTTGGAAACCAAAAGAAAAACATCAAAATAGAAATATGTGTTGACAATGTATATTTAGAAAGAGTAAATGAAATAAAATTTCTTGGTGTGATCATTGACCACAAGCTCTGTTGGAAGCCACACATTACTTATGTTCGGGGGAAATTGGCACGGGGCATTGCCGTCCTGGGGAAAGCAAAGCATATGTTGGATCAGAAAGCACTGCACATTTTATACTGTGCTTTACAACTGCCATATATGAGCTACTGTGTAGAGGTCTGGGGAAACACATACAAAAGTAACACACAAACAATAACTATAATACAGAAAAGGGCCATTAGATTAATAAATAATGTGGGGTACAGCAACCATACAAATGCACTCTTTGTCAAAATGCAAGCTATTAAATTCCAAGACTTGGTGAAGCTTAAAACAGTGCAAATAATATAATAATAATAATAATAGTATAAAGTAAGAAATAAATTGCTTCCAAAAGAAATCTGTAAATTGTTCATAGAAAGAGAAGGTGGGTATAACTTAAGAGGGAAATGGAATTTAAAAATACAAAGTGCTAGAGAACAACTTTAAGAACTATGTCTATCTCAATTGCAGGAGTTAAATTATGGAACAGTCTAACAGAAGAAATAAAAGAAAGTAAAAACATAAACCAGTTTAAAATAAAATATAAAAACCTAATTTTAAATAAGTATAAGAATGAAGAAAACAGGGTTAACCCAGGACGGTAATGTTGCTGGTAATGGTGTTGTGGTTCTTTGTTGTTTTTTTGTTTTTTTGTTTTGTTTGTTTTTCCATAACTTGTGAATCTGCAAATATACACATTCTGTATTTTTCATATGAAAGAAACTATACTGTGGTGGGGCTTGCTTATTTCTTGTTTTTGATTTATGTACGTTTTGTTTTGTTTTGCTTTACTTTTGTTTCATATGTTGTTTGTTTAATTTAAGACTAAAAGAAAATTAAATGAATGAGAGGTAAAACTAGGGACAAATAAGTAAATACTTCTGCCTACTCCTTTTCAAACAAATAATGAAATGATATTTTGTAATTATTGTGAAGGCACATGTTTGAAATGTTTGAAATAAAAATGAACTGAACTGAACTGAACTGTGTGGGAAGAAAACTTCTTTTTACAGCAAAAAAACCCCATAAACTTCCAAGCAAGCACCAAATGCGCTACGACGTAATGTGAAATTCACAGAGAAACTCGCGGATTCTTCCACTGACCGCTGCGGCACACCTGCACCAGGGTAAACCTCCGCCTAACCCACTCCTGCTTTACAGGTGAAAATAGAGCAACAGGACCGCTAGTCTTTGATTTTATTTATTTTCTGCTGTGTTTTACTTGCATCTATTTGAAAGAGTGAGTGTAAACACAAAAAAATATTTTATTTTATATGCTGGAATGTGCAGAAAATAGGTTTAAATGTTAAACAAATTTCTTCCAGTCAGAGAATGTTGCATATAATTAAATTTTTGCTTGATGCATAAAGTTAAAAGATTTAAAGTTTAAAGTTTTAAAAAGAGACGTTTCCATTTGATTACATTTTGTATGATGGATTATGCAGAAAAAGTAGAATTGGGCTGAAAGATCTATTGCTTTATCTATTCAGGTTGTAAATCGTGTTTTTAAAAAGTAACTAAGTAACTAAGTAATTAATTACTTTTGAAAATAAGTAATCAGTAAAGTAATGGGATTACTTTTGGGGGGAGGTAATCAGTAATTAGTTACTGATTACTTTTTTCAAGTAACTTGACCAACACTGCTGGACACTCTGGTGACAGTGGCAGAGAAAAGGACACTAAAAAAATTGCTGGACATTATGGACAATGCTGGGTCCGACACTCTTCGTGTGAGAGTGGACAGGTAATGCAGGTAATGCAGGACACTCACATTAACATGTGTATCCCTGTATTAACAAACATGCCATATTGGCCCAGTTTATTTTTCTTATCATTGTTGTGAGGAGACCATAAATAGCATTTGCATTTTCTGTTGTACAATCCATTTGCTGTTATGGAGTTCTTGTTATGGAAGAAAACATCACAGACAGGCACATTATAACTGCACTGAAATGTTCCAAAAGCTGTAGAATTTAAGTCTAAAGTATATTAGTTACTTTACACACACATGCATACAGCTGGATTATATATGTCTGATTGGTGGATGTCAATCTTATTTCACACAATTTTACCAGAAATACACATCGCAAGACAGTGGTACCCTGTGCCTGGATGATTAGCTGTGAATCAACTAGGTAATTTATGTATGAGGGCATTTGTCATGACCTGAGCCTCTAACCACAGATTGGCATGCCACATTTCATTTATTGTGAGCGGATGGTGGAGTCCCCTCAGAGCAGCTATTCCATAGGCCTTGTAAACTGCACTCAAACGATTTAATCTCTCAAACAAATAAAGGTATATGAACAGTGTAAGAAGGAAAAAGGGAACGCATTGGAAATAATAAGGGACATTTGCTCCTGTAACCTTGCTCCATCTATGCCAACTATATACAGCCGTAATGAAAAACACAATTTCAATTTAAGATCCATTTCTTTTTACCATGGGTGCTGTGTCACATGTGAAAAATGAAGTTATGGCAGCCAAAATATGCTAGACAGAGGCTTTCACTGATGCAAATGTCTCCGGTCTGAAAACAAGAATGTTTTAAAACATGTTAAGAACACAAGGAAATAATTTCTTTATTCATTAAAACCCTCAGGTCTCTATCCTGGCCATTTGTGGCCACTTCGCTTTTCGCTTTTCAACCATTTTTGTTCTGTTAATGCAAATGGAATGAAACTTCCCAAAGGTGTGTATTTTTTTCAGATTTTTTAATTTTCAACATCAGCTCCTTAATAATGTCAATAGTATTCACTATACACTAAATTGCTCCTCTTGGTTCTATCGTGGCCATTTGTGGCCAATGGAAACCCATTATAACCACCTTTTTTGATTCCTTGTTACTGGCAGTACTATATCATGCAATTTAGGTAAAATTGCTTTCATTCTAAACTCAACACATGAAAATTGTAGTTTTTAATGTTTTTTACCAAATTACATCATTTACCCATTTTTGGCCAAGCAAGCAATTTCATGTAATATTCTGAGTTTCTAGTAGCGGCCTTTGCTGGCTTACCACACTCCTATGCCAAAATAATGAAACAATTTTGACATAGGTTTGATCTTAAGGATCTAATAGTTTGTGTTTGTGCATGACATTGCAGTACAAACATGTATTTGCAAGATAGACTGGAATAAATTCAAACATTACATAGGCTGCAGTGAATTTCTGTGGATGCAGGATATTGAGCTTTGAGGTTCCCAGTCAAACTTAGCTTTGAAGCACATGTTAAAAGCACTTTTACTCTTATATTTTTCATCAAAAGATACCATACCCAAAATATCAACTCTAGAAACAAAAACAAAAACAAAAAAAACCCCAATCACAGGACATTTTGCAGAGTTCAAACCTGCAGCTGCAGCTGGAGCGCAAACAACAACAAACACTATTTGTAAACGTGTCCTGGAGTTTATGCAGGTGCAGACAGAGCTACTGCTGTAAGTAAGCCTAACAGCTTCCAGATCATTTATTCTGGCACTATGGCAATCAGATCATCACTGCTTCAAGCACTGCCTATTAGATCTGGTCAGAGAGCAAGGACAGCAAGCAGTCCTCTGCCCTTGAAGAAAATACATCTGCCCAAGATAAAGAAACCTCCTCTCCAGAAGATGAGGGGACAATCTTCAAAGAGGCTGACTGCATCACCACTGATGTTGAGTTCTAGCCAGTGCCCGAATCCTCTTCTTTGGGGAGGATTGGGGTTGGGGGCATGGAGGTGGAGCCCCCCCCCCCAAAAGAACATAGGAGCATTTTCTGAGACCGAGGAGCCGGCGACTCAGTGGATCCGCCATGAAAGGAAAACCATGTGGCTCCCACTACTGAAGAGAGACTGCACCACAATCCAGTACCCACTAGGGGTCACCCTAGTCCTGCATTAGCAGCCTGAGATCTACTTTTGACTTTTTTATAACAAAGGAGATCTTTTAGCTGCTGTGCGCCCTTACAAACCTGCACGGGAGGCCAAGGTGTGAGGATTGGAGGATTATAGATGAAGTGGAGATAAAACCTACACCAGAATAAAGCAATACATAGCATGTTGGATGAAAACACTGGAAGTTTGATCATTTTATTGGTGATTGCAGGGATTATTTGGTCATTAAATTGCCTTTCTGGCCACTAACACACCATGTGTGACATTGCTTTTGGCCATTCATTCCCCCCGCCCCCCAAAAAAGAAAGAATGAATGAATAAATGAATAAATAAATAAATGAATAAATAAAGTAAAAATAAATCATTGTAACAGTTACTGTTACTGACCTGCAATGATGATAAAAACCATATTAGGTTTCACCATTTATATGCTAAAAGATGTGAACTTTATTACTATTTTTACTATAATAATACATAATCTGACTGGTATTCAAAGGGTATAATATCAGAATTTGAATTATATTTTGGTTTTTATGACTAGAAGCGGTGCTAATTTAAAAAATCAAGTCAATGAAAGTAGAAAAATGTTTTAATATATATGAATTTTATAGCATTTTGTAAATGTAAACAGGGGGTGGCCATTTTTGGCCACGAACAAGCTGAGAGGGAGTTTTTTTGTTTTTCTGTCACTGCACAAAAAAACAAAGATGCATAAATGTCATTGATACTTTTAATTATTGCTATGCATCTAACCTTCATCATGGTTAGCAAATAAATCAGATGGCATGTATTATTTAGAAAAAAAACTGGGATTTTATGATTTTCTCTATTTATGAGTTGTTATGATTATGTGCTCTAACTGGTATTTAAAGGGTTAAATTTCAGAATTTTAATGAAATTTTGATTTTCATGAACAGCCCTGATGCTAATCTAAAAAATCATGTAAAAAAAACTGGACATTTTTCTTAATATATATGAATTTTATAGCATTTTGTAAATGTAAACAGGGGGTGGCCATTTTTGGCCACGAACAAGCTGAGAGGGAGTTTTTATGTTTTTGCTCTCTCTGCACTAAAATAACAATGCATTATAATCAATGTTGATGTGAATCAATTATATGCCCCAGACTCTACTATTAATAATACAAGAAATTTCAGTAGCAATGCAATTATATAAAATTGTGAGATCTGAGGTTGTTGTCCAGCTGGTGCAGTGGACAAACAAACTGGCGTTTAAAGGGTTAAAAAATAAAAAAAAGTAATAATTATTTTATATTTATGGAAAGAACTGAAGTTACTTAAAAGCTTTATGCAGAAAAAAATGGCAAAAAACCAAAAATAATAAAAATTACAGACCTAATCTGTAGGTGGCCACTTTTGGCCACGAACAAGCTGAAAGGGTGGTGATTTTGAACAAGACCTGAGGGTTAAGTAATAACAAATGTCAAGGTAAATTTGAAATGTCAGTAGATCTTTCTGGACAAAATTCTAATGCTATGGGAATTTATTATGTGAGAATCAGTAAAATGAGCAATGGAGCATCTAACTGCTTCGTCATTCATTTTAATGATTAAAAATTAAGTATATATGGACCATTATATCATTTTTGTAACATCTGGGCAACATTTTTGCATCTTTTTGTATTGGTTGATGGCAGCAATGCAATTACTGTGCACTGATTGCTCACAAAATTCCAGGAGGAAGTTCAGACATATTTGTACACACATGATACCAGCAGGCTTTAAAATAGTGGCTTTTTTGGAATTGCTATTCTTGTGTTTCCAAATGAGTTACACTCAGGTATTTGCTCCAGAAGACTGCACTGAAACACTGCTTTTTATCAGTAAGAGAAATGTGCTTTTCATTGTTGTCCTTCACTGACCGTGAGTTTTAAAATTAAAGTACAGATTTTAATGCTTGTTTTTAACACCTTGAATGCTGAAACATTCTGGCTGATATCTGGTGTCTGGTGTCTAACCCCTGAAGAGTGCAAATCTTGCTCAAAAACTTGAGGCAGGGCCCCATTAAACTCAAGTCAACATGTTACTAAAGAGTGATAGGACAGCCATTCAAACTTCAATCCTGAAACTAACTCAGTGGTTTCTTTTATAAAGCGCCTTGAGGCAACTTTTGTTGTGATTTGGCGCTATATAAATAAAATTGAATTGAATTGAATTGAATTGAAATTTTATTTTTCCCTTATGGAATGGAATAACATTAATATAGTACCTTATAGTATTACAGGCTAATTAAAAAAATTGTACACTTTGTCACAGTCACCATTTCATACAGTTTATTCTCTTTACATCCATTTACATCGACTCCCAGTTGACTTCAGAATTTGTTTTAAACTCATCATACTTACAAACAAAGCAGTAAATGGACAATCTCCATCTGCTTGCTTTCTCCACAAGCTCAGAATTTATTAGTTGCTTCTTGTACAAGACAGAAGACTAAAGGGGACAGTGCCTGTCCTATTGAGGTGTCTCTTTTATGTTGTGCAGTCCGTTTATGAAGTGGCTGTTTGGTTTCTCTAATGTATAGGTGTGAGCACTTCTCCCTGCACTGTGAACAACATACATTTCAATGAGAAGTGATCATTAGAAGAAACTGAACATGATTTATTGATGTACAGAATTCAATTTGAGGTATTTGGAGGTTAGAGTCCGATGGTCATTCACAACAGAACGGAATCCCAACAGTGATGAGGATTAGACAGGAACCCCCAGATTCTAGTCACAGTTAGTGTACGCCGAGATGGAGGCCCGAATGGAGACTGAGTGATGAGAGAGAGGCGGTGATGGGGAGGAGTTGGTTTGACAAAAGGCGTCTGCAAAAAAGAATGACAAATGCGCAATGAAGCTGACTGGCCTAAAGAAGATGAAAGATGATTGGACTAGACCAGTAACCAGTATTTGGCAGTTAGACTGATGGCCATTCACAGCAAAATGAAATCCCAGTGGTGAAAGGGATTAGGGATTAACATACATAAGCATCACGTTGAGTGTGAAACCGAAGAAAGGGTCTGGTTAGCAAGGGGTAGAGCAGAAGAGTACAGATTTAGAATTGAGGAGGCTTGAAGGCCACGGGAAGCCTTAAGGGTAGAGAGCAACTTCAGTTGCTGTGAGGACAGACTAGAGCTAAGAGAGGGAGAACCTTTGATAGGCTCGGAGCTAACGTACGACAGGACAGAGACAGAGTTTGCGATAAGGCTGAGAGTTAGCAAAGGAAACAGGATAGATAGGAGGGCAGAGAGGAGAGGCTGCCTTAAGGCTTAGGGCCGCTGGAGGCCAACCCGCATCAGAAAGGTGAGAGAAGGATAAAAGTTGCAAAAGGTAGGAAAGAGAAGAACCTGCATTAAGGCTTTGGGCCACTGTTTGCTGACAGAGAGCAGAGTGCCTACAAAAGGCTAAAAATTGAAAGATACGAGAGAAAAGAGTCCGCTTTAAGGCTTAGGGTTGCTGTTGACCAGAGGTGAGCGTGCAAAATGCTAAAAGTTGCAAGACCGAAGAGAGAAGAGCCTGTGCAGCAGAATGAATATTATATTTACTGGCTTTTGATCCCACTATTACTCAAGCACATTAGGTGGTGCTGCTATAAATAGTAGCTGTCATCCAAGTGTCCCTGAATCGCTTACCTGCATCCAGCTTTTCGGTCACCTGACTTCCCTCGGTGTTACAGGTAGGAGTTGCATACATGTCGCTGCTGCCTCAGTCTGAATTGGTGGTACTTGTGTTGATTAGTGTTACTCATGTTACAGAGATCACCCACGGATTACCTTCCTGCAGCCTTCCATCGTGGCTGGTATGTGTCTATTTGGTGCCATAAGTACATTATTTCACTCAGTGGTAAACAAATGTTGTTTATAGGTCGTAGCTGCAGAAGCTTCCTATGGGCCACTTTGTTAATAAACTGAGCGACATCGGACGGCCAATAGCCTTACAGCGGGGCCACTAGTGCTTTTCCAAGCTACGCTGACAAAAGTGCTGCTGCTTTGCTTTTTTCTTTTATGGTTTCCTTTTTTGTTTGTTTTTCCTTTTCCCTGTTGCTGCCAGCTTGTTAGAAGTGGACATTTTAGAGAACAGGGGCGTCGTACATGCCAGATATGGCAGTCTGCTGATGTGCATGTTAATTGACTGAATCATTCAATCAGAGCCATCGGATGGACGATGATTTGGCATGATACTGTGACGCCGTCTGCTCTAGTGCGAAGGGTTAATTTATTTTGATGTATATTTGGTTTTTGAATGTTTTTGATTTGTAACCTTTTGTTTTTGCTTTGCACCACTGGAAGGAAGCCCTTTTTCTAGCCGTGGATCGGCAGTGTGTTCTGCAGTTGAGCGAGCAACAGAGAGTGTATATTAGGTTTTTTCTTTAATAAATTGTAACTTTTGTTTCTTTCATTCAGATGCAGAGGGCCTGAAGTGGAGGTGACAGGGGTGCCTCGGTGGTGGGATCCTTCGTGTACTACGCACCTTTGCTTTGAGCTGCACTGGGTGTGAGTGTGTGTGACAGTGTGCTGCATGTATTTATCGGTGAATTCTTTTTTTGATTTGTCCTGATTTGGCATCCCTGTCACCCACTGGTAAGCCTCAGCTCTGAACTTCTTTTCAGAATACATGTATACTGGTACATCTGCTCGTGTTTTTATCTGATGTTTTAAATAGCTGTCAATAAACTGTTTTTTTTTTTATCATTGAACCTCTTCTCTGTGCTGAGTATAAGAGACCTAAGTGCCTTCTTGGTGATTAACATCATCCCAATCCAGTACTCTCTGGGTGAAATTCCCAGGGTGGGTTTGTCGGGTTTCTATTAAATTGTGAAGAGTTTTTTTTTTTTTTCCATTCTACCATTCTTCCCCACCTTGTGCTGCCACACCTGCATTAAGGCTCCAGATGGCATGCGCTCTTGAGCTAAAACAAAAGTGATTTCAAGCAGAAATGTCCCCAGCTTCTCACAGGCAGTTTGCAAAATGTGATCACTGACAAAGATTGTCGAGCAGATAGTTGAGTTCACACATACACATTTGCACAAACTTCTCCTACTTTTCGTCGCAACTTCTCTCAGAGCAGCCTACTGTAGTGGAAATTTCTTCATTTTATGTATTGATTTTAGTAATAGTAAAATCACTTTCTCGCTTAGTTATATGCATGCAGAACGGTGCCATCAACCAAGTGTGCCCTAATGTTTGTTGCACCTTCACAGAGGGCCTATTGAGTGGGTTGAAGACATCCAGGTGATGCATGTGAGGAGGTTGTAGTTCTCATTATCTTGGGAAGCAGATTTTGGATGTAAATCTTGACACTACTCCACTACTCCATGACACTACTGATCACAACCACATATTCACTTCCTCTTACAAAGCTCTTCACAATAAAACAGGATACTTTTAAAAATGAACCACATATAATGCACATCGTCTTTTAAGGTTTTAAATACATTGTAGTCCTTTTAAAAGGAATTTCAAAAAGGTTCTAAATACTTTAACCATTATTTTTTTACTTTACAAAAAACTTTTAATGTTAACACATTTTAATAAATGACAGTTATAACCTGATTACACACAAATAAGTTGAATAATTGAAATAAACAAACAAACCAGTTAAAGAAAAACAGGAAAATATCAAATTAGTCCATTCAAGGACGAGAGAAAGAGGAAAGCTTTGTATAATTTTAAGGTCTTACCTTAGAAGAAGCCTCTTTAGGTGACTTTTGATTTGTAATTTGGCACTATATCAATAAATGAAATGGACAGGCATTTCATCAGAATCAGAGAGACTTTATTAATCCCAGAGGGAAATGAAGTTGTCATAGCAGCAAATATACAACAAACAACAAGCACTCATATAAAATTGTGCTTTTCCCAAACAATAAAGCTGTAAGGTAGTGTAAGATAATCTGACCTGCCCAGTGGAGGGAGGGAAGTGGGGGTTTAGGCCTCTCTGACATTAGTATAAAATAGGTCCAGTGTTCTATTGTCTCTTGTGGTTAATTTGACAAACTTCAATGTTGAGGTTTCCATCCTCCTCAATGTGCACAACACAGTCCAGAGACTGCAAACTATTATCCTTTGTATCTTCCCTGGTGAACCTTATGTTTCTATCCACTGAGTTGATGTGAACAGTGAAGGCTTTTACTTCTTGGGTTTTGATTTTTACCACGGTGTTATCCATGTATCTGTACCTGACCAGACCTGAGAAAAAGTATGTAGGTCTGAGGCTGCCTTATAGAAATTAAATTCTAGCTACAGCCTAGACTTCACCATGTTGACAAACACAGGGACTACCTCAACATTCAGCCCTTCTGTCACCTTCCTATTCCTACTCATATACACTGCTGGCAGCAGCTGGCATTTGTTCTTCTTATGAAGAGTAAATTTAAAACCACAAATAAAGACATTCAGTGTAAAACCTTCCCCACATCTCCTGAAGATAGCTTTCAGAAGCACAAACAGAGCCGAAAGGCGAACACATTCAGAAAAACAATGAAACAGGGTCTCTCTGCTCACAGAACGGACACTTGTCTTCCACAGCAGCGTTAATAACAGAAACAAAACAATTTACAGCAACAATACCATGAAGACTTCTCCACTGCAAATCTCCACGTTTGATCGTGAGTGGAGGCTTATAAAGGGATCTCCATGCTTGTTTAATATCAGGTGCTAAGGAGAGATGGGTCCTCCGCACCTTGTCATTGCGTCCATTCAGTTTGCTTTGATTGAGAGTTTTTACAAGCAGCCTATACAAAGTTTTTCCAGAGGCCCCTTCCAGGCCCACCCCTGCAACATCCACAGCATCCAGTAAAGGACCAGAGCAGTTCTTAAAACCAGGAAACAGTCTGATGGAAGGAGTGCCTTCACAATAACCTGCCAAAAGTTCAAGATGGCGCCTGTGTGTTCGGCACACTGTCTATCGCTCTCCTTTATTTGTTTTGTTTTATTGTTTTTAGTTAACTTTGCGTTACATGTGTGTTGTACTTTTTCCTATGATCGCCAGACATTATTGGAGATAGGTTTATCCATCCGGATGTCTGACCGGCCTGAATATGACAACCAAGGCTTTTTTCCTCCTTATCTGGAACCAATACCACCGTACTGGCGTTCCCTACCACCGTCACCGGTTCTGCAGAAGCGACGCAGGAGACGGGGTAACCGTGGAGGTCGTCGTGTGAAGCTGAAATCCTGAATTTCTCATTTTCCCCATGAGCTCCGCTGCATCCGCCGTTTTTGTCCGCGACTCTTGGTGCCATTGCATGCCTTGGATCCGGTGGACTCCTGGCTGGTTCCTGTTGTTGGGTCTTTCGAAAATGGTCCTGCAAAACTCTCTCCTCTACGACATATGCACTGGCGCGGAGTTGACAAGAAAAATCTTCGACCGGTGGATCTGGTTGCCAATGCCTCGGAAGTTTTGGACCCAGTTCCTCTCAGGCTGGGTCTAATAAATACTAGGTCGGTGGTAAACAAGACCTTCATATTGAAGGATTTTTTTCTTTCTCGTGTTCTGGATTTGCTCTTCCTGACTGAAACCTGGATTTCTCCCGGTGAGTTAAGCGCTTTCATTGAACTAGTACCCGCTGACTGTACCTTTTTTAATGTTCCGAGAGCTTCTGGTCGCGGAGGAGGGCTTGCTGCTGTTTTTAAGGCTCACTTGGACTTGAAGCAGCTTTTCCCTTCGTCTCGCTACACCAGTTTTGAACTCTGTTTATGTAAACTGGGCCACTCGCCTTCGTTGTTATGTGCGATTGTTTATCGCCCCCCGAAATATAACAAGGTGTTTTTATCAGAGTTCTCAGAGTTTCTTGCTGATTGTGCATCACGGTATGACCAGATCCTCCTGCTTGGTGATTTTAACATACACGTTTGCTGTCCGGGGAAGCCCCTGGGCAAGGACTTCCTTGCCTTAGTGAACTCTTTTAATTTTGTCCAATCTGTTAGTGGTGCCACTCAAGAACGTGGTCACACACTGGACTTAGTTTTATCTCATGGTTTATCTGTTTGCAATGTACGTGTTGAAGATGCAGTATTCTCTGATCATGATATTGCTCCTTCTAATGCTTTTGCAAATCAGGCTGCACCTGTTCGATGTTATCGTGCCTTTGGCTCTGATTCTGCCGAACGGTTTTCTATACTGTTTGACAAATTAATGTCTTATGCCCCTGAGTTGCCCACTGCAGATGACCTACTTTTATATTTTGACTTTGCTTGTAAATCTGTGCTTGATATTGTTGCCCCTTTGAGACTAAGAAAATGTCAATCTAAGACTAGTCCATGGTTAACAGATCGTACCTGAGCTATTAGAAGACAATGTAGGAAATGTGAAAGACAGTGGAAAAAAGATAGATTGCATGTGTCCCTGGAAGCCCTAAAGATTAGTTGGAAAACTTATCAGAGGGCAGTTAAGGCCAATAAACACTCCTACTTTTCTCAACTTATTTCAGCCAACTCTCATAACCCTCGTGTTTTATACAGTACGATAAATTCTGTACTTAACTTGGAGGGTTACGACCTTTTGCCGTCCTCTGAGGCTATGTGCAATAAGTTTATTACCTTTTTTGTGGACAAGATTGCTAGCCTGAGGCCCCTGATCCCACCTATTGTTGATCCGGCCATGCATGCTCCTTGCTCAAGCCTATTCCCTGCTTTTGCACCGATTTCACTGTGTGATTTAGAGGAGTTGGTGCTACATGCTAAGCCCTGTGGCTCCCCGAATTATGTTGTTACTCCCCGCTTTCTCCAAAAAGTATTTCCCATCATTGGACCTTATATCCTGAAAATTATCAATACTAGTCTGTTAACCGGTCAAGTTCCTAGTGGGTTTAAACATGCAGTCATACACCCCTTACTTAAGAAACCTGGCCTTGATAGTTCTACTATGTCAAATTTTAGACCTATCTCCAAACTTCCCTTTTTAAGCAAGATCTTGGAGAGAATTGTACATACCCAGCTGTTGGATTATTTGAACTACTCGCAACTGTCTGAAATCTTCCAATCTGGTTTTAAGCCCTTTCACAGTACGGAGACAGCTCTTGTTAAAGTTATGAATGACATTCTTGTTGCGACTGATCGTGGTAAATATGCTGTGCTTGTGTTATTGGACATGACAGCTGCATTTGACACAGTGGACCACGACCTGCTGATCTCCCGCTTACATCACTGTGTGGGAATTTCTGATTTGGCATTGTCATGGGTAAAATCATATCTTTCCAAAAGAAGTTTTTGTGTCAAGCTGGGACTGGCCTCTTCCTCTGTGGCCCCTCTGCTTTGGGGTGTGCCCTAGGGATCTATCCTTGGGCCATTATTTTTCTCGCTGTACTTACTCCCCCTTGGTGCGATTTTTCGTAAACAAGGAGTGTCATTTCATTTGTATGCCGATGACTGTCAGCTTTATTTACCTTTTAGTCATTTGGATACCTCCCCTTGTCAATCACTGCTTGACTGTCTTAGCGATATTAAATTATGGATGGCAAATAATTTTTTGAATTTTAATGGTCGCAAAACGGAAGCAATTTTATATGGCCCGCATCGTTCTATTGATACCCCAGATGTTGATTTTGGTGATTTGACCTCTCATCTGAAAAGTTCAATCACTAATCTTGGTGTTAAACTTGATTCCGCGCTTACTTTTGAAGGTCATGTAAATGGGGTGGTAAAATCAGCTTTTTATCACCTCAGATGCCTGTCGAAGGTTAAGCCTTTCCTATCCAAACCCAATTTGGAAACTCTTATTCATGGTTTTATCACCTCACGTCTGGACTATTGTAATTCCCTTTTAATAGGGGTCGGGTCAGGTCGGGCACCTTGTCACGCCTGCAGTTAGTGCAAAATGCGGCGGCACGATTTTTAACCGGTAGTAGGAAATTCGACCACATCACTCCGGTTCTGGCTTCCTTGCATTGGCTTCCCATTGAATTTAGGGTTCATTTTAAAGTCCTTTTATTGGTTTTTAAATCTTTAAATGGTCTGGCTCCTGTCTACTTATCTGATTTGCTGAAGCCACATGTTCCTCCTCGCTCGCTCCGTTCAGCTGAGCAGCTGTTGCTGTCGGTCCCTAAGTCGCGGCTGAAATACAGAGGAGACCGAGCTTTTTCAATTGTGGCTCCGATGCTCTGGAATAACCTTCCCCTCCAAATTAGACAAGCGTCATCAGTGCAGGTCTTTAAGTCCAGATTGAAAACCTATTTTTATTCCCTGGCTTTTAACTCTGTAGGAAGCTGACACCTTTTATTTATTTTATTGTATGTAATGATTTTATCGTATTTTTAATTTGGTAGTTGTTTTGATCTGTGTTGTTCAGCACTTTGGACTGCCTGGTGTGTTCTTAAAGTGCTATACAAATAAACGATGATGATGATGATGATGAAAAGTGAACACTCAGCTCCACCTAACCTGTGCTTCCAATGATCCAAAAGCTGACCAACAACTCGAGTAGACCTTATTCCAAGCTGTGAAGCGAGTTCATCCGGATTATCCAGCCAGCTCTACCACCCTCTTCAGAGAAAAGACTCGTGCAGCGTGGAGGTGTCTGGATAAAGTAGTCCTCCTCCAGACAGGGCAATCAAGCAAGCTGCCAAACAGTACAGGTTCTTCCAGAAACCAGTACAGAGAATAGGCCTGCTGTTGCCTCCCTTTCCTCAGCAGAGTCCATACAGAAAAAAACACTCTTGTAAAAAGGTGTAAGAAGTGAAGAGTTCAGCTTGCGTGAGTCCATCAGAAACAGAGATAAATCCAAACCTATATGACCCAGCTGCTGAAGAATACAGCACGATACCCTCCTCCACACTAGATCTGGGAGTCCTGTAAGGAGCCTCTGAATAAACTGAAAGCGAAAAGCAGCACCTCTACTGGCCAAATGGACCAGACCTTGTCCACCTTCCTCTCTGGGGAGAAAAAGGACATTTTGAGGAATCCAGTGTAGCTTATCCCAGAAAAAGTCCACTGGGATCCTTTGAATCTTCGACAAAAGGGTTAACTGGGGGATCAACACAAGTCAACCGGTGCCACAGAGCAGAAGAAACTAGATTATTGATAACAAGAACCCGGCCTCTGTATGACATTTTATCCACCTCCATTTTGAAAGCTGACCATTCACTTTACAGTGGCTTGCAAAAGTATTCGGCCCCCTTGAACTTTTCCACATTTTGTCACATTACAGCCACAAACATGAATCAATTTTATTGGAATTCCACGTGAAAGACCAATACAAAGTGGTGTACACGTGACAAGTGGAACGAAAATCATACATGATTCCAAACATTTTTTACAAATAAATAACTGAAAAATGGGGTGTGCGTAATTATTCAGCCCCCTGAGTCAATACTTTGTAGAACCACCTTTTGCTGCAATTACAGCTGCCAGTCTTTTAGGGTATGTCTCTACCAGCTTTGCACATCTAGAGACTGAAATCCTTGCCCATTCTTCTTTGCAAAACAGCTCCAGCTCAGTCAGATTAGATGGATAGCGTTTGTGAACAGCAGTTTTCAGATCTTGCCACATATTCTCGATTGGATTTAGATCTGGACTTTGACTGGGCCATTCTAACACATGGATATGTTCTGTTTTAAACCATTCCATTGTTGCCCTGGCTTTATGTTTAGGGTCGTTGTCCTGCTGGAAGGTGAACCTCTGCCCCAGTCTCAAGTCTTTTGCAGACTCCAAGAGGTTTTCTTCCAAGATTGCCCTGTATTTGACTCCATCCATCTTCCCATCAACTCTGACCAGCTTCCCTGTCCCTGCTGAAGAGAAGCACCCCCAGAGCATGATGCTGCCATCACCATATTTGACAGTGGGGATGGTGTGTTCAGAGTGATGTGCAGTGTTAGTTTTCCGCCACACATAGCGTTTTGCATTTTGGCCAAAAAGTTCCATTTTGGTCTCATCTGACCAGAGCACCTTCTTCCACATGTTTGCTGTGTCCCCCACATGGCTTGTGGCAAACTGCAAATGGGACTTCTTATGGTTTTCTGTTAACAATGGCTTTCTTCTTGCCACTCTTCCATAAAGGCCAACTTTGTGCAGTGCAAGATGAACAGTTGTCCTATGGACAGATTCCCCCACCTGAGCTGTAGATCTCTGCAGCTCGTCCAGAGTCACCATGGGCCTCTTGGCTGCATTTCTGATCAGCGCTCTCCTTGTTCGGCCTGTGAGTTTAGGTGGACGGCCTTGTCTTGGTAGGTTTACAGTTGTGCCATACTCCTTCCATTTCTGAATGATGGCTTGAACAGTGCTCCGTGGGATGTTCAAGGCTTGGGAAATCTTTTTGTAGCCTAAGCTTGCTTTAAATTTCTCAATAACTTTATCCCTGACCTGTCTGGTGTGTTCTTTGGACTTCATGGTGTTGTTGCTCCCAATGTTCTCTTAGACAACCTCTGAGGCCGTCACAGAGCAGCGGTATTTGTACTGACATTAGATTACACACAGGTGCACTCTATTTAGTCATTAGCACTCATCAGGCAATGTCTATGGGCAACTGACTGCACTCAGACCAAAGGGGGCTGAATAATTACGCACACCCCACTTTGCAGTTATTTATTTGTTATGTAATCTGTAATGTGACAAAATGTGGAAAAGTTCAAGGGGGCCGAATACTTTTGCAAGCCACTGTAAAGTGAATGGTCAGCTTTCAAAATGGAGGTGGATAAAATGTCATACAGAGGCCGGGTTCTTGTTATCAATAATCTAGTTTCTTCTGCTCTGTGGCACCGGTTGACTTGTGTTGATCCCCCAGTTACCCTTTTGTCGAAGATTCAAAGGATCCCGGTGGACTTTTTCTGGGATAAGCTACACTGGATTCTGATAGGAGAGTGAGGAGAGAAAGTCAGGAGAGAATGGAGCCAGCTAAGAAGAGGAGGATGTCCTCCCCTGTGTGGGAACATTTTGATCTTATTCCTCCCAACAAGGTATGTAAATTTCTACAGAAGATGTATTTTCATAATACTGATGGTGCAATACAATTTATGTTAAGCTGTCTTTACTTTTGTACAAGGTGAAGTGTTTGCTATGTGCCAGGGAGCTGGGATATAACAACAACACCTCATCCATGCTTAGGCACTACAGAGCTTTGCATGAGAATAGGGGGAACACAGATTGTGGAGCAAGACCAGGTGAGCCATCAAATGCCATGATAATATAGCGTGCCGTAATGTTACTAAATGATATAACAATATTATACAACTGTAATAAGTTACGTGTGATATTTATATTTGTGCTTTGTTTTTACTGTCTTTCCTCAGGAGAACAATCTCAAATAGATGAAGACCTGGTTAGCATGGTGATTGAGGACTCCCAGCCATTTAGCACTGTGGAGGACAAAGGATTTAAAAGATTTGTTAAATCATTAAATCCTAGCTATGTTCTCCCCACTAAAAAGGTCATAAAAGCAGTGAAAATGAAGTTTTTACAGATTAAAATGTGAACAGGCAGGACTGAGGCTCAAAGCCTCCGTGTGTAGCTGTCCATACCTCAACGTTACAAAAGCACAACCACTGTCCATACCCCAACCACACCTCACCTCACAGTAAATGATCATTTCCATTTTAAGCATTTCCAAATAATCATTTTCCATACTGCCAGAATAAATATATACAGTATACTGCCATCACTACAATATACATGTTTTACACACTCCTTTTATTGTTGACATTTACAGGCTGTGTGCAAAATGCCACACTCTTCAAATTCATGCCAACTAATATTTTTACGTTAAGTAGATGTTCTACTAGAGCAAATGAAGATTCAAGATGCTTTGCGCTGGGGTGAACCAATTGGATGAAAAGCTTCAGTGCTTCATGAAGCTTCATCTGCCCATCACTAATTAAAGGACCCAAGACGCAGGCATTACTGAAGTGAGGGAGCTTTATTAATGGAGAGTGAGCATACAGAAAGGCGAGGGTGGCAAAAACAGAACTGAGAAAACCTAAACTGGGAAAGCTAAGCAAAAACAAACCTTGAAACGGAGATGCAGGGAGACACAGAAAATGATGCAGGATGCCGCAAGGAAAGAACACAGAATGACAGATGGAGATTACACAAACTAACCAGCAATGCACACAAGAAAACACAGGGCTTAAATACACACAGGACAATCAGGGAATGGGAAACAGGAGGGAGACACGGCTGGGAGTAATTGGACATAATGAGACAAGGGGAAGCGAAACTAGAAACACTGATGAGAGACACAGACCTACAAAATAAAACAGGAACTCACACATGTAAAGACACAGACTAAGAAACACGGACTTTACACAGAGGAATACACAGGCAGAAATGACTAAACACTAAACTGAGGAAGAACAGAACCAAAAACCAAAGAGCTGGAAAACCAGAACCAAAATACATCACAGCAATAGAAAACACAAAATGCTGGGTAAAAAACCCAGGATCATGACAAAGATGGTGTTTAAATGAGTATATACTATCCAGTCTTGCCAAAGATAAACGATCGTCCTTAGAATGACTCCATGTGTACTGTCTCTGATGTCCATTGAAAACCCTCCACACATCTTACAGGTCCACAGCTGCAACCAGTTGCCTGAGCCTGCGAGAGGACGCAGAATGAGGTTCTGTGTGGTTCCTATCCAAAAGTGGGTTTTCAGTACAATTGAAATCCCCACATAAAAACAAATACTCATCATCACTAGAATCCTGAACAGTATCACACAGGACATTTAAAAAACCCATTCTGACTGTAACTTTCAGTAAACACCCCTTGACTATTTCCTCTGCTTTGCAAGAAACAGGCAAAAAAATTCTTAGAGAACACAATCCCCACACCTCCACTACAGCTGGTCTTATGACTAAAAAAAACATTCCCCTCACAGCCCTTCCTCCAGTAACTCTCAACAGTACTGTGAGTTTTTTGATCCAACATAATACCTAACTTCTTTAAATCCATAACTTTAAAAAAAAAAGCAGCTCTTTTCACTACCACCATTCAAATTTAATGAGCCTATTTTGAATTCGCACTTGAAAAAGGCGAGGCAGAGAAAAAAAGACAGGGACATATAGAGTATTTTCCTAAACATCATCATCATCATTGGCAGTAAGTGCTTGAGCTCTCACTTTCAAAATCAGTTTCTTTAAATGATAAATCTCTATGTCTGTCAACACATCATCAACAAAATTTCCAGATTTTTTTGTCAAGACCCAAGACGACTGAACAAAAAGCTTCAGGTCTGGAAAGTAGTCCTCCACTTTCACCATTCTGAGGCCTTTGGTCTTCTGTAAGAACCTCCTGATGTCAGAATGAGAGTACAGATTCTGGTGTTCCTGGCTTAGGGACAAATCACTTTCAGACTCCATACTGCTCTCTCTTGTTTTGTTTCCTCTCTTAGCTTTTGATGTTTTTCTACTCCAGTGGGCAGGCTCAGAGCTCTTCCTCTTCTGAGACAATTTCAACAAATCCTCATCAAACATATTGTCATCCTCACAAAGATCCTCAGACACAGACACAAGAGTTGTTTCATTTTTCTGACTTATGTCAAAAACACCTGCAGGCTGGTAATTAGTCACATCAATTTCTATGCTGTCAGCGCTTCTCACAATGTCATTTTCATCACACCTGTTACTGCTTGTAAAAAGACGTTTTTCTACCAGCGCCTTGGCAGCAGGGTCCCCCTCAGCAACGGCGGAGCTGCCCGTGGCCTCAGCGGAGCTGCCCTCGGCTTCAGCGGGCTTTGCATGAGCGATCGCCATTCCCCCCCCAGGAGCCCTGACCGCCACCCGCTCTCGAACTGCATCATCCGCTTGGTCTGCCTTTCTTCTCTCTGGACAGGATCGAATTAAATGCCCTTCTCCACCACAACCAAAACATTTCATGCTCTCAGACGAAGCAAACACCATGTAATTGAAACCCTCTATTTTGAAACGAAAGACAGGTTCAGCTTCCTAGCGGTGTCTTTGAGGATCATGAAAACCTCCCTTCTATGACACACAACATGTTTAAGGAGCACAGATTTGCACCCAAGAGAGACCATCTTTATGGGCGAAACTAGTTGGCCATATCGTGACAGCTCCTTAGCTAAAGTTTCATTTTTAATAAAAGGAGGTGCATTTGAGATGATAACCTTTTTAGCGGGGCAAACCAATGGGAGAACGGGCGTGAAAGTGTCGTGAATGATGACACCTCTTTCCACCAAATCATTAACTTTAGTTACCTTATCAAGAAAGATAACAATCGAACCATTCATATGAGAGGCAGTTTTCATGCTGTCTTAACCTAACACCTCTCCTACAGCTAAAACAGCTTCCTCCACCGAACAGTTCACAGTCGGTATGAGTTTGACACAGCGTGTCAGGGTGCAGGGGAGGCATTCCCCCCTCTGTCCCCGTCTGGCTGCCTGTGCCTCAATTTTATCCCACAACTTAGACATTCACATTACTCACACTCTCATAACACATACATGGGGGTGGGCACACTACACACTACACACTACACTACACGGAATCCAAAAGACCATCAGGGTGTACAACCTCACCCCTGGCGTCGTTGCCCACCTCTCAATTTTAAATACATGTAGACATTGAAGGCTATCAGGAGGGGCTATGCGCTTACCTGCTGCTCTCTGGCAGGTAGCTCCATGCCCTCCTGGGTTCTAAATGCACCTTAGAACACACAAGCATCAACACTACATATGAGCGGGCGGAGGGAGGTTTGGAGTCTTCACACACCCCCGTTCTCTGCTGCCTGTTGGAGCGGGGGGTCTAGGAGTTGACCGTCTGATTGGGGTCTGGAATGTGGGGCCTCCCTGCTGCTGCCAAGTCGGGGCAGTCTGCTTCTCTCCACCCCAGGGATAAGGGTAACACTACCTGGGTCTGGGTGCAGTTTCCCCTTCCAGGGGCAAGGGTACCTAGACCTGGGGCTTAGAGTACGCTTGGGGAGTGTGATTGTGTGTACAGTGTCTATTTATGTCTGTCTCCACATTGGGTGAGTTTTGAGTAATTGCATATGAGAGCATGAGGGTGGGAATGGATGTTTGTATCTGTGTGTGCCTGTTCGTCTGTGTCTATATGTCAGGTCGGGTATCAGACGCCACCTCTCTAGGGACATCTCAGGCCCTCCAAGGTATGGAGGCCTATCTCCCCCCACCACTTCCCCTGCCAGTGGCAGACACCCTCAGTTATCAGTGCATTGGTGGTTCTTTGTGTCCAGAGATGGGCGTCCAGGTACACACTGGCTCACTCCTGGTGGCTGCTTGTCAGGGCCTGTAGCTCGGGCCACTTCGGGGGTGGGGTGCCCTCGGCCTCTTGGCCTGGGGCTCAGTCACTCTGGCACAGCTGGCTGCCGGCGGAGCTCACAGGCACGTCACTGCAACCCCCCCCTGGCTTCTGCTCTGCGGCTGCTGAGTGACCCCTCATCTGGGGCTCTCCTCAGCTCTTTGTGGGATAGTGGCGCGGCTGCCCCTCTGTTGGTCTTCCTTGGTCTCTTGTGTTCTGAGGGCCCCTGGATGTCTGGAGTCTTGATCTCCTCCACACTTGCTTCATGCCCTGGAGGATGGGGCTGTGACCCCCCACACCCTCTAGCAGATCGTTACATGAAGGAACCTTTTAAATACAAGCGCGCTCATGCTCACAGGTGTACACACGGGTGGTCACACACACAAACTACACCCTTTTTGGCTCCTACCTCAAAGCACACTGTGCGCTGTCGATCTTACGTGCTGCACAATAATGTTTAATATTTAGTATTTACTGTTATATTCCCATAGATCATAGTGATGATGTTGTTTATTATATTGCTCGTTTTTTTTCTGCTTGTTTTTTGTCTTTTTTCTTTTTCACCAGGTGATCCAGGTGATTGATATATGTATTTTTTGTCTGCTTATTTTGTTGGTTTTTGTTTTTTGCCATTTATCACCGTTCCTCTTCCCCGCTGTTTTTCTTTCCCTCTTTCTTTCTCCCCTTTCTTTTCCCCAGTCAAGTCTGTCCCGTATTTAGCAAGTGAAAATAAAATAAAATCAACAATAAAAGGTGAATCAAATAGACCATTACAGCAAGGCTGGGATGGTCCATTTGGTAAGGTAAATCCGTTGGGCATCTTTCTTCGCCTTTAGACAATAATTCTGATGGCAAAAGAGCCAAACGGGACAGGCAAAAAAAAAAGAGAGAGAGAGAGAGAGAGAGAGAGAGAGAGAGATCATTATTAGGGTTTAGCAGTAAAAGATGGGACAAGTGTCTGTCTGGAGGGCTGCCAGCTCTGTTGAATTTGTAGATAAAACGAATAGGAAGAAAATGAAAGCAGGAGCTGACTGGACTCAATTTCTTCTTTTACTGGGCTGAGAAAGGAGAAATTAAGACTAATGAGGATATGTCTTGATGCATTCTCAATCATCCAGGAAAGTAAATCTCCAAAAGTTGAATCTGTTCATCTGGACGTAGCGTTTTGTGGGAGAAACGTTTCGTCACTCATCCAAGTGACTTCTTCAGTCTCAGCTGACTGCAGGTTTCCCCAAACCTTATAAACAGTACATTTGCATAATGACTGAAACCAGCCCACTGAGCCCACCCATCGTGGCCAATTTGTACATGGAAGAAGTGGAAAAGAGGGCGTTGCTATCCTACCCTGGAACACCACCAAGCCATTGGTTCAGATATGTGGATGACACCTGGGTGAAAATCAAATCTCAGGACGTACTACATTTCACGGATCACATTAACTCGGTGGACCAACACATCAAATTCACCAGGGAGGATATGAAAAGTGGCAGGTTAGCCTTCTTAGACCGTGAGATTTCCATCAGTAATGGGGGACATCTAAAAGCTGATGTGTACCGTAAACCTACGCATACAGATCAGTATCTAAGGTTTGACTCTCATCATCCACTGGAGCACAAACTGGGTGTCATCAGGACGCTACAACACAGAGCGAACACCATCCCCACTGACACAGCGGCCAGGGAGGCAGAAGAACAGCACATCAAGAAGGCCCTGAGTAAATGTGATTATCCCAGCTGGACTTTTGTCAAAGCGGGAAAGGCACCTAAAGAAAGCTCCAGCTGATCCAGGAGAGAAGGACAACCGCTGCCCAAGCGAAAACCTGTAGTGATCCCATATGTGTCAGGAGTATCGGAACAGTTGAGACGCATTTTTTCTAAACACCGGGTCTCTGTGGCTTTTAAACCCCAAAATACACTGCGCCAAAAACTGGTCCACCCCAAGGATCGGGTCCCCCGACACAAACAGAGTAACATAGTGTACGCTGTTAAGTGCCAGGAGGATTGCCAGGATTTATTGTCATGGTCTGGGTAGTTTTCCACAGCATCAGCTCCTCCCCCCCTGGGTGGAGTCTTTGTTGTTCCTCACCTGATGGCAATCATACCGGCAGTATTTATGACCTGCGCACACAACTAGTCTTCGCCAGATTATCTGCCAACTTTAGTCAGTTCTCGGCCTCACGTCTGTTCCTTGGTGAATCATCGTGTGTACTTACCTTATTTCTGTTTTCTCGTCAGCATCTGGAACCCACCTACCAAGCTCTCCTGGATTCCAGTTTTCAGCTGCCGGTAACCTCCCCCTTTTCCAACGGCCAGTCTCTCCTGCCTGCCTCCCTGCATTGCACGCTGTACCCACCTGGATCTTTGTCTCCTGCCCCCCCTCTCCTCCAAGCAACCTCCACCTGCAAGCACTGCCCTGGCCAGCCACAGTTTCCCCTGCCCTGTCCCTGCACCCAGTCGTCCCTGTAATCTAGTCGTAGTTCCGTTATGGTCATAGTTTCTCTTACCTCAGACATCTAGTTTACGTTCCTTATTACTAGTCTGAGTTTTCTGTTGATTTTCAAACATTGAGAATAAAAGACTTTTTGTTACACCGCACCTCTCGCCTCCAGTTTTGAAACTGCACTTGAGTCCATCCCATTTCCACGGGCCACTGTGCCATGACATTTATACATCGGGGAAACCAAACAACCTCTAGCGAAGCGGATGGCACAACACAGAAGAGCAACCTCATCAGGCCAGGACTCTGCAGTTTATTTACACCTACAGGCCAGTGGACACTCTTTCAACGATGAGGATGTACACATCCTGGACAGGGAAGAACGCTGGTTTGAGCGCGGAGTCAAGGAGGCCATTTACGTGAAAAGGGAAAGACCATCTCTGAATCGAGGAGGGGGCCTAAGGGTACATCTTTCGCCATCTTACAATGCTGTGATTGCAGCCATTCCCCAACTCTCTGTGAATGGTACTCATGGCCATTGATCAGTGTTCTTTGATCAGTGGGTTTTGGTCAGTGATTGTTGATCAATGGTCATGGGAATTTGCATAATTATGATTAAGGAACTGACCTCACAGCCCATTCCTCAGTGGGTTGGTTTCAGTCATTATGCAAATGTACTGTTTATAAGGTTTGGGGAAACCTGCAGTCAGCTGAGACTGAAGAAGTCACTTGGATGAGTGACGAAACGTTTCTCCCACAAAACAGATGAACAGATTCAACTTCTGGAGATAATGAGGATATGATTGACCAAGGTGATGGGATACAAATGAAAGGATAGTGGGGAGGGTAGTGGACAGGACAATGATTAAATGACAACTCCATGCTGCAGTCAGGACATTCACCTGCTGACAAGATCATTGGGCTTTTGGACTGGAAGGGAGGCTCATTGACTGGACTCTCATTCACGATCACAGACATACGCACAAAAAATATGGACACAGTATGAACGAAAAAGCAAACACATACTGCATTCACCATTTCAGTAATATATATTTTACGTGCCTATTTCGTATCAACAATCTCATCAAGCAAATGGGGTACAGGGGGAATGGTGAACATACAAGGAGCAGAGGTAGTGAAGGTAGATGAGGTTACATACCTGTGTTTAAACAAAAAAAAAAAAGAAGAAGCAATGAACAGCACAGAAGACAGGAGAAAAGAGAGTGCAGGCAGGGTCTAGTGAGAAGAGATGAGTGGCAGGGATGATTTGCGACAGGACAGCGGCACGGGTAAAAGGGAAGGTCTACAAGATGGTAATGACACCTGTAGTGTGTGGTATGGCAGCACTAACCAAAAGACAAAGCTGTACGTGTAAGTTATGGATGCAAAGTTGAAATGGTTTCAAAGTGCAAAAGAGAGCAAGTGGATATACTGGACAAAGGATGTTGAAGATATAGCTAAAAGGTGAGAGGAAAAGAGGCAGACCTCAAAGGAGGTTAATGGATGCAGTGAAAGAGGACATGCAGAGAGTTGGTATGACATAATAGGATGCTTGGGATAGGATGAGATGGAGGCAGATGATTCCTTGTGGCGACCCTTAAAGAGAGCAGAGAAAAGAAGAAGCAGATTTGTGAAAATCCTTTAGAATCAGAATCAGAATACTTTATTAATCCCTAAGGAAACTATGTATGCACATTATGTTCAAAAAGGCTTGACCCAATCTATTTCTCACTCTGTCGACACCCTGTCTTTAAAAATCGTTGTTTAAAAATAGGAAACATTTTATTTCTGGCACCCGCTTCGGATGTTATCAGTCCATTAAATGGGCATTCTTAGCAGAAATCAGCCCCATAGATTCAATTTTCAATTCAATTCAATTGAAAATTACAATCATATGACCCCCTATGAGCAAGCACTTTGGCGATAGTGGGAAGGAAAAACTCCCTTTTAACAGGAAGAAACCTCCGGCAGAACCAGGCGCAGGGAGGGGGGGCCATCTGCTGCGATTGGTTGGGGTGAGAGAAGGAAAACGGAATAAAGACATGCTGTGGAAGAGAGACAGAGATTAATAACAGGTATGATTCAATGCAGAGAGGTCTATTAACACATTGTGAGTGAGAAAGGTGACTGGAAAGGTCCAGCCCTAACTATATGCTTTACCAAAAAGGAAAGTTTTAAGCCTAATCTTAAAAGTAGAGATAGTGTCTGTCTCCCGAATCCAAACGGGAAGCTGGTTCCACAGAAGAGGGGCCTGAAAACTGAAGGCTCTCCCTCCCATTTTACTTTTAAATACTCTAGGAACAACAAGTAAGCCTGCAGTGCAAGAGCGAAGTGCTCTAATAGGGTGATATGGTACTACAAGGTAATTAAGGTAAGATGGGGCCTGATTATTTAAGACCTTGTATTTGAGGAGCAGGATTTTGATATCAATTCTGGATTTAACAGAAAGCCAATGAAGGGAAGCCAATACAGGAGAAATATGCTCTCTCTTTCTAGTCCCTGTCAGTACACTTGCTGCAGCATTTTGGATTAACTGAACGCTTTTCAGGGAGTTTTTAGGACATCGTGATAGTAATGAATTACAGTAGTCCAGCCTGGAAGTAATAAATGCATGAACTAGTTTTTCAGCATCACTCTGAGACAGGATATTTCTAATTTTAGATATGTTGCGCAAATGGAAGAAAGCAGTCTTGCATATTTGTTTAATATGTGCATTGAAGGACATGTCTTGGTCAGAAATGACTCCAAGGTTCCTCACAGTGTTACTGGAGGCCAAAGTAATGCCATCCAGAGTAAGAATCTGGTTAGATACCATATTTCGAAGATTTTCAGGGCCGAGTACAATAACCTCAGTTTTATCTAAATTAAGAAGCAGAAAGTTAGCGGCCATCCAGGTCTTTATGTCTTTAAGACATTCCTGCCGTTTAACTAATTGGTGTGTGTTATCTGGCTTCATGGACAGATAGAGTTGGGTGTCATCTGCATAGCAGTGAAAATGTATACTATATCTTCTAATGATACTGCCTAAGGGAAACATGTATAATGTAAACAGAATTGTTCTAGCACTGAATCCTGTGGACATAGCTGGACTGGCCATTGGGCATACCGGGCATTTGCCCGGTGGGCCAACGGTGATTTTTCGTTTTTATGGGCCGATGGAGGTTTTTTTTGTTTGGTTTGTTTTTGTTTTTGTAACGGTATAAACAATGAAAGGTGGTGGATTGGCCAGATGCTCGCAGATGTGTAAAAATAAATCAGTTGTTTGGTGGTGGCTATGGCGGAGCTTCCACAGAGGCCAGCAGGTGGATGAGGGAAAGGGGAGGCAGGAGGAGGAGAGACCCGAGGCGGCCGCCAGTCCGAGTGTCAGGTGAACTGAACTTCAGGTAAGAAGTTATGACCTGCAGTCTTTCTGGGTCAGATATAAACCAAGTTTAGGTGTAGTTTATTTTGTTGTGCTGACTTTTTACAGTCAGTTACAATAACTCGTGCTGCGTAGCTAGCATGTTGGAGTTTCTATACAGCTGGGCGGGTGCTATGATGTCACTGATAGTGAACTTTTACTCATGAGGTTAGTTAGTAGAGTTGCCAACCGTCCCGTAAAAAACAGAATCGTCCCGTATTCAGAGAAAATATTACGCGTTTCTTCTGAGGTGAAAAAGAACACAGTTTGTCCCGTACTTCAACTAGAATGAAAAAGAAACAAAGCTGGAGTCATTCTCTCTTTACGCTGTCAACTGCCTCTTCTTCTCTCATTCTCTCCCCCTCCCTCTCTTGTTGCTACTTCAATCATGAAACTGATCGATGATCAGCTGTTCGGCTTTTCTGATGCAAGTCCCGTCTATCTTGTTTGTTTATCTCCCACTTTGCGGCAGAAAGAGGAAACCAGTGGATGTCGCGCTAAACAGCAGCAGCACGTTTAATCTTGATCAGCTGTTTTTATAATTTATTTAATATTAATTTCTAATATCAGCTGATGTTTGCTGGAGCCACAGCCGTAAAAGCTGGTGGTCATGATATCGGTTTGGATATGTGGTGAGAGGGAAACATGAAGATGGAACCAGATGTCCTTACTGAATCATGAGAGCTGAACAGGTGATGGAGAAACAGGTTTACCTCTTAGGTTACATGAATGAGTTGAAGGGAAGTTATGAACTGTTTCTGAGAGACAAATAACACCAGGATCCTTTTCTAAGTAGCTGACAGCTGGTAACTGTGCAGGGGCGGGTGTAGCAAAGTTTCACCAGGGGGCCATGAAGGGAACAGGGAAAGGGGGGGCACAAAGAAATACTTTTCTTCCTTATTCTCATTTAAAATGTCTTGCTTTTATTAAATAATTATCTGAATCTTAGAACCAAAGTTTTTATCTGATGTAAAACGTGTAGAAATCATACATATACCAAAAAGACTGTGTCCATGACTGTCACAACAGTGTTTGTTTTCATTCAAAGGCTTTATGGCTTTTCCTATAATACCTGGTGGGCCGGTCTCTAGTCAAAATGCCTGGGATGATTTTTTGTCCCAGTCCAGCCCTGCCTGTGGAACACCATAATTGACCTTAGTGTGTGAAGAGGACTCTCCATTTACATGCACAAATTGGAGTATATTAGATAGATATGATACAAACCACTGCAGCGCAGTACCTGTAATACCTACAGCTTGCTCTAAGCGAGCTAATAGAATATTATGGTCAACAGTATCAAACGCTACACTAAGGTCTAGCAGGACAAGTGGAGCAAGTAAAACAAAGTGCACCTGATGGCAGGCGTAATGTAGAGGTGTTGCTGCGAGACCAGTTTGTGGAACATGTTGTTGACAGTGCTCTCCCCAGAGAGCTCAAACAATATGTTCGCTGTGTGCCCACTGCCACCTTGTTAGAGGTGCACGGGGAAGCAATTAGGTGGGCAAGAGAAGGGTTTTCAGGTCGTGTTCACGACCGTGGCTATTCCCATCCATCAGCATATGGTTTCCAGTGTGGGGTGCACACTAGCTCTATGTCTGCTCCTGTTGGCACACCTGGGTCCGAGTGGCGTGAGCTAAAGGAACTCTTAAAGCGCTAGCAAGTGCAGTTAAATCAGCCCACTGAGATGTGATTTCTTTGCAGAACCCCCAAAGAGGTGTTCGGCATTCAAGGGGTGGCCCGGTGATCTGCCGCAGGTGCCGTCAGCCAGGACGCTTTGCTAGGGACTGCACTGGGGAGTGGGCTTCATGCCGACCAGAGCAGGTTCTGACTCAGGCCCCCCTCATACGGCAGTTGGCAATCACCTTCCCGCTACCCAGACGGAAAACTAAAGCCCTCTGAGCTGCAGAGCCACAGTTCAGGTGGGGAGTTCACTGGCTCACCAGAGGATAGGATTGGTCGGCTAATATCTTCTTGTCCAAAGATTGATGTGTTGATTAGTGGGGTAACCATCCCGTGTTTGGTGGATACTGGGTCCATGGTTTCCACCATCACAGAGAGCTTCTTTTTGGCACATTTTGCAAGCCCCAGATGACCATGTCGGTACCGTCAAGGTACAGGGCCCACGGGCCGTGCGGATACCTGGTGGCGTCATGCAGCTGGTGGCCACCACCTGTTCTCAGCAGCTGTCCGCTCAGGCCGTGCTTTTTGAGCCTCCTGAGTCTGGGTTGCTGGTTGGGCTGTTGGCTTCTCCATGTTTGGTCCAGGTGGATAAGGGCATTGCCTACATCCCAGTCACCAATGTGGGGACGGCTGAAGCTGTTCTCCACCCATGGACCTGTTTGGGAGTGATATGCCAAGCCACTGTTGTTAGCCTCCCTGCCGGTATCAGCAAAGAACACTCCTTTCCTGTCATGGTTTCCTCGCATACAACCAGCTGCTCTGCTCCAGACATGGTGGATGCAATCGACCTGTCCGTGCTCGCTGAGTCAGAACAACATGAGGTGAGTTTACTTTTGCAGAAGTATCGCTCTATTTTCTCTGCTCACGAGGGATACTAGGGCTTCACCAACCTCATTTCGCACGACATACCTCTGCTACCTTGATGACGTACCTGTCCGGCAGAGGTACAGGTGTATTCCTCCTTCCAGTTATGAGGCGGTCAGGGCCCATATCAACCAGTTACTGGATGCCCAGGAAATCAGGGAGAGTAGCAGTCCTTATGCCTCTCCCATTGTGCTGGTCCACAAGAAGGATGGAAGCCTGCGTCTGTGCGTTGACTACCGCTTGCTGAATAGCAAAACGAGGAAGGACGCCTTCCCCCTCCCCTCGCATCGAGGAAAGTCTGGATGCGCTCGCTGGCGCACGCTGGTTTTCTACCATCAATCTGGCCAGCGGGTACAATCAGGTACCAGTTTCTGAGCAGGATAAGCCTAAGATCGCTTTTTGCACCCCATTTGGCTTGTTCGAGTGGAATCGTATGCAACAATCCTGGTACCTTCCAGCACCTGATGCAGAGGATGTTCAGGGATCAGCAGTGCCAGTCGCTACTGCTGTACCTGGACGACATCATTGGGTTCTCCTCGTCAGTCTCTCAGCATCTGCAATGACTAGAGATGGTGCTTGCAAGGCTGCATCACGAGGGGCTCAAGGCTAAGCTGGAAAAGTGTGCCTTCTTCCAGCAGAAGGTTAGCTACTTGGGCCATGTTATCTCCTGCGAGGGTGTTTCCACCGATCCAGCCAAGGTCGACGTAGTGGCCAAGTGGTGGCATCCTTGTTCTGTGTCAGAGCTGCGGTCATTCCTGGGTTTCGCCAGTTACTACCAACGCTTTGTGGAGGGGTTTGCCATGTTGGCAGCTCCCCTGTATCAAGTGGTGGCTAAATTGGCTGGCACCAAGTCAAAGAAGAGCTCGGGACAGACTTTGAGTGCCATCTGGACACCTCTGTGTGAGGAGAGTTTTGAGACTTTTAAAGCAAAGCTCGTGTCTGCCCCTGTGCTGGCGTATGCCGACTTCACACGCCCATTTATCTTGGAGACTGACGCCAGCCACAGTGGTTTGGGTGCACTTCTCTCCCAAGACAGAAGGTGGCATTAGGCCAGTGACTTATGCTAGTTGAGGTCTTCGGCCCCATGAGTGCAACATGGAGTTGGAGTTTCTTGCGCTCAAGTGGGCCATGGCCAAAAAGTACCTGCTGGGGCAGAAGTGTGTGGTTTACATGGGCAATAATCCACTCAGTTACCTCTCTTCAGCTAAGCTGGGTGCCACCGAGCAGAGGTGGGCGTCCCAGCTGGCGGCCTTCGATTTTGAGGTTAAGTATCGGTCAGGCCGCAGTAATAGGTATGCTGATGCTCTCTCCCGACAGTATGAGACGAGCTCCAGCCTGGCCGAGGGCGTGTTGCCTGGGACTCCGTGTTGCCAGCAGGCTCCGTGTCCAGCAGTGTTGCCCTGTGTTACTCAGTTAGAGATTGGGGCCAGCTACAGGGCGGCCGTTTCTCTTTCACTCCAGCATTGTGGAGAGAGGTGCTCGAGTTATCTCTGGTAGTGCAGGATAGCGCCTCCGGTCCTAGGGGTTTGATTGCTGCCTTTACCTCTCCGTGGCGAACCGCCCGACCTTAATTGGAAGAGTGAAACGCCTTCCCAGCCGCTGTTGTGAGGGCTCTTCCTCGGTGGAGATGCTGTCTTCTCTTGTGTCATCTTTTATTTTCGTGGGACTGTTTTTATTAAGTGGGCTTACCTTTTCTTTTTGGTTCGCCTGGTTTTATTAGATTTTATTCTGGACTGCTGCTTGCACCCACACCTCTGTGATCGGGTTAGAGCGATCCTCTGCCTGAGTGTTGTGCTGGGAACTTTAAACCACCTCAGTTACCGGTTCCAGTCTGTGGGGAGCCTGACGGGCCTGTGATTGAGGCTTAGACAACTACAACCAGCACAAGCTGTGGTTTGACTTGTGGGGTGTAAGCCTTCCATTTTGGAGTGTGTGTGTTTCCGCGCGTTTTTATTAGAGCTATTAAAGATTTAAGATGGTTTTAGTTTTTTTTATGGTATATAGCGAGCTTGACGCTCAGTGTCCTTTTATTCTTTTAACTCGTTGTTCTGTGTTTTTATTTCAGTGAACGGAGGATGTGCCAGTGGCCCTGGGACCTCAGGTGGGTCATTTTCACACTGTCCTTTGTACAGCACTGGGTGCAGGCTGTCGTGATTTTCTTTCTGTGTGATTTTCCTTTTGGGTCCGCGGCTGCTGGTAAGTCCCAGTTCCATGATTGTTTTATTGTAATTTTAGGACACTGACAACGATGTTACATTTAGTATTTTCTTAATGTTTTATTCTTCATTGCTTTATAAATATGAATAAAACTACACTGTAAAATGTAATATTGTGTTTAATTAAAAATATTAAATAGGCTGAACTCAATTTTTTTCAATTTGTTCTTAGAATTCAATTTAAATAAGTTACCAGTACTTTTTATGAAAAAACACTGATAAACTCAATTTATTTGAGTTGTCTTAACTTAGAAAAACTAAGTAAGCTGGAAGTTTTGCTTCTCAGTGCGGAAGGATGAAAGATATAGTTTGAAAATGCCACGTCACTACCGTCCTCCTCCCTAGCACGGATCAGTCCGCATTTGTTATGGAATATGTTGAGCAAACCTGGAGAAGCGTCAGCTCAAGATATTATTGTTGTCATTGCTGTGGATCTTTACCTGATACACTGACTTGGTGAGTAAATGTTTACTCTTATTCAAACTGATTTGTGGCTTCTCTTAGTTTAGCACCAGGTTTAAAATCTTGCTAGCTAGTTAGTGTTAGCCTAGCGTTGCTGCTGCCGCTGGGCTCATCTTACTTAAAAATTAACACCACAGCCTTAAAAATCTTACATAAAACTATGTCGGTGAAATTTTCTGTTGATTGTTTGAAATAAATAAGTGACCAGGACGACCGTGGCTCAGGGGGGTTGGGAAGCGTATCTGGAACTAGCAGGTTGCCGGTTCGATCCCCGGGCTCTCTGTCCTGGTCGTTGTGTTCTTGGGCAAGGCACTTTACCCTACCGCCTACTGGTGTTGGCCAGAGCAGTGTTGCCAACTCCTCAGTAAGGAAAATCGCTATTGGCTGTCCTAAAAGTCGCCAGAAGTCGCTAAATGACATCATCGCCTAATTTGCATAATTGGTCATGCTAATATAATTGTAACCTACGTTGTTGGAGAGAGAAATAACATTGTGTTAGAGACATAAAGTGAGTAAAAAACGTCCTAAATGCATTTAGAATTTATTTAGAACTACAAATTAAATTTATTTTAGCAATTATTGTTTTTTTTAAAGTCAGAATTCCAACCCTGCTCCTTTATCCGGGCTTGGACCGGCAAAAAAGACCCGAAATAGGCACTCTGGTGGAGTTACTTTGTGTGTGTGTGTGTGTGTGTGTGTGTGTTTATAAGTAGTTTTAAACCTCGTGATCCACAAAACAGCATAACAGTAAAAGAAGAACTGACTGCGTTACAGTCAGTGCGGGAGCAGCGGCTTCGCTCATGCGCGATTCATTTGCAGTTCGGACGCATAGGTGTGAACATCGTCTGCCCTGATAGCAGCTGGGGGAGGACTATCCTCCGCCTGTGAGCGCTTTGGTACGGGCGAGGTGCCCACGGCAGCACCCGCTGCTTGTTGAGAGTAAAAGCGATACCCACTTTCACGTCAAAAAGTCGTCATAAATAAATCTCCAATAACACCAGAAAAAGTCGCCAGATTTGTCGCTAGTCGCTTTTTAGAAAAAAAGTCGCTAAGGGGGTCTGAAAACTCGCTAAATATAGCGACAAATTCGCTAAGTTGGCAACACTGGGCCAGAGGGGCCGATGGGCAATATGGCAGCCTTGCCTCTGTCAGTCTGCCCCAGGGCAGCTGTGGCTACAACAGTAGCTTGTCTCCACCAGTGTGTGAATGTGAGAGTGAATGAATAGTGGCATTGTAAAGTGCTTGAAAAGCGCTGTATGAAATCCAATCCATTATCATTATTATTATTATTATTATTATTATTATAAGAGCCCAGACAAAATTCTTCGGGAGGTGCAGCCATTAGGGGTGGGGTGTGTGTGGAGTGTGGGGGATGGATAACAGAGCTCTCCAAAAACGTGGAAGCACTTTTGCAAATATGTGATATTTTGATAAATTAAGTAGATATTTGAGCATTATACAGCTACATTCTCGCCTGAAAATATCTTAAAAGGTTATTTTGTGACCCAGAAAGGGTAGTCTGGGGAAAAGGAGGATCGCATTTGTCAGCCACGGTTGTCGGAGACTGTACGTACTTGTAAGCGCGGCAATGGCGGAGGAGCGCCGCTGAAAAACTTATTACTTTTTCTGGGTCACAAAATAAACTTTTAAGATATTTTCAGGTGAGAATGTAGCTGTGTAAATTTCAAATATCTGCTCGATTTATCAAGACATCACATATTTGCAAAAATGCTCCGACGTTTTCAGAGACGTCCATTTTTTTCATGCTTTGTGGCAGCTTTTGAACATCTGTTGCATCTATTAATGTCAAATCTAGCCTTTATTTAACAACATAAGCAAACTCTATGTTACAATGATTGCACAGCCATTAAGGATCAAATCAGTTTCTGAAAAATGTTCTGTTTTTTCTCCCTCTGCTTGCTTCTTACTGTCTTTGAGGCTCGGGACCAGCACTCCTGTTGTTGGACAGAAAGACATCAGTAAGTATTTTGGTTTTCCAATATATCAGCAACTGTCAGTGACATTTATATTAATCAGGCTGAACTTTAATCATACTTTAGATCAGCCTGTTTTACTTATTGTTTTGTTTGTGCTTTGGTTTGGGGAAGTTGTTTCTTTACTGATCTTTTCCTGTCTTCTGTTATTAGACTTGAGATATGACTGCACTATGCTGTTGCTGGTGACTCCAGTTAATTCTACAAGACATGCTGTGTAAGTAAACAAACAACAGCAGTTTGGTCTGCATTTCTTGAAAGATCACATCCCCCAAACTTAGTTTAGAGGGTTTACACTGTATATAGTGAAGTCTGCAAGTTTTCTAACAGCAAAATCTGTTTTGTGCCCAAATCATTTTGCACATCATTAGAATGAAAGTTATTGGCTATGTTTGCATAGCCCTTTTTAAAATGATGCTTTCATGACATTGTGTGTCGGTTGGTGGTCAGGGCTATGCGGACTGACAAGTGGGACATTGAATGTCATCTCTCTGGTGGGGATGGGGCCTGAGATTGTTTAAATTGGAGTCTGTTTTATACCAAATGCAGAAAAAATGTTTTAAGAAAGCAATTAAGTTCATGTTCCAAAAATATGATTGTTTGCTTGCAGGACAACAGGAGAGACGAGTCCTCTGTCACAGATGGTGTGGTCAGTGAAGATGGTCGCCTGCAGGTTCAAGCTCATTGCATCTCCAACCCACATCCACTGCCACTGTACTTAAGGGAAGTTAAAAACTTTCTTCTGCACCTACATTTGGATCACCTCGATCCATGACAGTCATTCAGGCAGTAATACCTGGACTGGAAACAAGCATCCTTAAAATAATACAACATTCCAGCTCATGTGTTGGAATGAAAAACAAATGTGTTGTTTAAATTAGAGACTGCACTTGTGACAGAACAATAAATATTTTATTTTGATTATATAAGTAATGTAAGTACAAAACAAACTTGTGGTAGGCCTAAACTTATTTTCAGAATAATTAAATCTGAGACTTTGTTTCATTGTAAGATTATAATTGTTTGTTGTTCAGCAGAACAGTGTCCAGTATGTTGGCTGTTATACTTTGTGTTTGAAAATAAAAGTTGGGCTCATTTTAACATCATTACAAAAAGTGTTGTTAATTATTTTTAATCATATTCAGGTTACCACAAATTGTTTTTTCATTTAGTTGAACTTGAAATGTTTGTCAGTAGGTAAACAATTACACTGTAAAACCCAATAAGTTAATTTAACTCAAAACTTTTGGTGAAACTGATTACATAAAATATTTTAAGTAACTAAAACTTAAAAATAAAAGTTAAATAAACACACTTTATTTATTAGCTTTAGATAAATATTTTTAAGTAACACTGATAAATGTTTTTATGTTATATCCACATTTTTGGTTTAGTACTCTCTACTTGATATTTTGAGTTTCAAGTACAAATCTAGCTCAAGTAACTTTCAGGAATTAATATTTAGTTTTGAAATGTTAACCATTTTAAGCTAATACAACTCAAAAATTTAAAATACAAACTCTTGTAAAATCCAAATCTACTGTGTTTTGAATTTGATATAAAAAAAATGTGCCCAAAATAATTACACTTGTAAAAACATAAGACAGAAAATATAAATTCAAGTTACAAATTTATTGAGTTACTTTAACACATAGCCTTTCTGACAAGAAGCCCAAAGACATAAATCCACCACATTTTATAGGGAATAATGTCAGAAATGTCCAGTTTTGGCACAAGGTTACAATATTAGAAATAAAGAATTTCACAACATGTTTTAAGAGTATTGAGATTTGATTAACACATGAGTATGGCCTTTTTATTAAAAAAAACAAACAAACAAAAGGAAAAGAAAATCCTGCATTATTAGGTGGGAAAACTGAATGAAAGTAAATTACCGTGTAGTGCAGCTAATACACTGAAATATAACTGGTAACCTTTTTAATATGCCAATACTGTGGTTATGCAAAATGCACATTTGTAGAGTGCAATCACAGTCTCAACAACAGAGCAATAAAACTTTAAATGGAAAAATACTTCTTTAGAAACATAAAACAAAGTGTTATAAACCTCCTTAGCGCCTTATGTCAGTTATGAGTAGTTCAGGAGGAACGTTCCTTAAGTGACATTCAAGATCCCACCTAGAAGCCAGAAATGTAGTGAGATTGTCCTTGATTTTCTGTATGGATTTACAGTTATCTGACTAAAAAACACAATCAAAATCAACTGATGATGGGAAAAAAAAAATAAAAAAAAATCACCCCTTTTACTTTGGATGTGGCTTTTAGATAATGAAGTATGAAACAGAGTCTGCAAAGATTTCTTTATTCTATTCTCTCTTTTTTTAAAAAACTTATCCAGACTTGGAAACATGATAAACTGAATTACTTGCTTTAACAGGCACTTGAGGGCTGTGTAGGAATCAGAGGTGGGACCAAGTCATTGTTTTGCAAGTCTCAAGTAAGTCCCAAGTCTTTATCCTCAAGTCACAAGTCAAGTCTCAAGTAAAGTCAAGCAAGTCAGAGTCAAGTCGCAAGTCAAGACAGACAACTTTCAAGTCAAGTCCCAAGTCCGAAACTTTGAATTTCAAGTCCTTTCAAGTCTTTTTTTTAACCCTCTGGGGTCCCGGGTATAATTGGCCGTTCTTGACTACTTTTGATTTTACTTCTATATTTCACTTTTAAAATATGTTTTTCTTGCCTTGTTTGGTATCATTATTTACAGCACAACCTCAAATATCTGAGTTATTTTTTTCATTTTGGTATACTATATTAGCACAGTTGATCTAAATTCAGACAAAAAATTCAGAATCCGAGTAGAAAAAAAGTTATATTTTTTTACATGTTTAACGAATCATTTTCATAACTTGAAATGCAAATAGAAATTGTACATTTCTAAAAATTATGCACAAGTTTTGCAAACAACAAAGTTATATGGTACTATTTACCTAAAAATGCAGCCAAGGCCTCAGGCGTTTTTTATATAACCATTTACAGAAAAATCAGGTGTGCTGCATCAAATAAGAAGGCACACAAATTATTTGTGCCAGTCCAAAAAATGTAGTTTGTGTTCAGTATAAGACAGAGGAGAACACCACAGGCCTAAACCCTGTAGGTCTGACAACTGGAGGTGCAACAGTCCAGTTTTCTATGTGGAGACAGCGTTTACACTGGAATCTGCCTTTGACAGCTTTTTTAGATCAAATATGAAATTCAGCAGTCTAACCGACACACAATACAAAACAATAACTACACAACAAACTAACTATAGCCTCCAAACACGCTAAACGTCACTAATGTCTCACATATGAAAACTCTCTCTCTCTCTCTTCCTTTCGCTCGCCCGCTTTCCGTCGCGGGTGTCACTCCTAAAAACTTCCCCTTCTCCCTAAACAACCAAATGTCACATGTTGCCTTATCATTTTTTTGATTGGCTGACATGGTAAACTCTAACACCAATAGGGAAGGGGTGTTTTTTCTTTTTCTTTTTTCACTCGCAAGTGGAGAGCGTATGCTAGGCTGTCTGTAGAAAACGCCGTTTTTGTCTAGCATCCCTGTTGAGAATAACCTTTGCAAATAAACAACAGCTAATAATATAAGATCAAAGTATTTTATTTGATGTATTGACATAAATGACAGAAGAAAAAGGCCATGTATAGCAGGACTACTCAATTATACACTAAGGTGGGCCAGATTTTCTAACCAAAAAAAAAAAAATTTCCCTGGCTCAGACATGCAAAAGTTAAACACGACCATACACTAATTGCAAATTAAACACAGTGATTTTGAATTGTGATGTGATGGTAAAATAAATATTTGTCAGTCTAAACTGGGTTAAATCTACGGGGTTAATGATGGGGAGGAGACGGAGAGAGACTGAGTACAGCTACAGAACCCACTTTCTGAAACGGACCCTGCTCACCATTCACCGACAATTCTGAGCTAACAAGTTGCATGTTATTCTTGGATGCGCTTGCAGGACCGGATTTAAAATAGCATGACAAACATATCATACCCGTTAAAGCCAAACAGTATCATCAACGTAGCCCGAAGAACATTTGCTAATAAGATGAAGTTAGCTAAGTCAGCTGTCTCATCGTAGCAAAAAAAAAAAAAAAAAAGCACCACCTACCGTTCTTTATGCAACTTCAAATGTCGGACAAAGTTGGAAGTTGTTCCATCTCCGTCTGTGATTCTCTTCTTGCATGTTTTGCATATTGCATTTCGTTTTTTGTTGACTACTTCGTAGTTTATGTACCCGAAAGAAATTACTCTTGGAAGCATTTTTGGCTCGAGCGTTTTTGTTCTTGTTTTTTTCAAATCTGGTTAATTTGATTGGCTGTGCTACAGCCCACGCTCACATACATACGGAGTGTGGTAAGAATGAATGAATGAATAAAGTGAATTAATGGTCCGCACTTTTTATATAATATGTATGTTAAATTTTAGATTTGGGTAAAATATCAAGTCTTTTCAAGTAAACAGGTTCAAGTCCAATTCAAGTCCCAAGTCACTGGTGTAAAAGTCCAAGTCAAGTCACAAGTCTTACAACCTTTTTTCAAGTCAAGTCTAAAGTCATAAAATTAATGACTCGAGTCTGACTCGAGTCCAAGTCATGTGACTCGAGTCCACACCTCTGGTAGGAATCCTGGACATTATTCTGCTGCCAAAAGATCATTTTTAAGACTCAGCACTTTGGGCTTCAACTTCCCACCCTCCAGACCTATCAAAACTTTCTGAATAAAGTCAAAAATGTTGGCCAAACATTTTGGGTAGCTTAGGTGCAGGGCGTAGGTCAGTCCAAATATTACTAGAAATGCATCAGCCAGGGTGGTGAAATCAATGATCATGTTACCCTCGACCAAAACTGCAGTCTTCTCAGGGCAGAAGAATGTTGCATCGGTGGAATTGGCTCTGATCAGGAGGAGTCCAAGTGGCACTTCATACTTCATACTGGTCTATCAGTATGCATCATCTACAGAAAACAAAATTACTACATGTTAGTGCATTCCTATTTCTCTTAGTTTCATCTATACATGTCACATTTCTGGATTATTACTAGCTCAGAAATCAATTGTTTGAACAACAAAAAAGCCACAACACACCAAAGATTTGAGAAAAAAAACTGGCAAAAATAGTACTTTTAGTAAAGCAAAGTCATACCTCTTCGTAGCAATAACAACAGAAAGTCAATAGGAGTTATATATTTTTTTCATTTGTACAGTGATGTATGGTTGGGCTAGGAACATCATAGATCTACACACATTAAAAACATGTAGTGTTTCCCATTATATGACATGGACACTGTTGTAGACAGACCCAAAGCATGGAGATGCTTCTCACACTGTCAAAGTGTCATAATGTTTTCTGAAATCTAAAGAAGGATACTACTAAGATATTGTTCACAACTTTGTCCAAAACTTACATTCCAAGTTTTGATGAAGGTAGAGGTGTCTTCGTACAAATAGGCAGGGAGGGCATGAAGCACACCAGCACGTTGGGCATGGATATCAGCTTGTTCCTACATCACAAGAAAATTTTTATTTTAAATTATTGGCTTACCTAGTCAAGAATGGTAGTTAAAATTGAAAAATTGATCAAATTAAATAAAGCTCAAAAAACAAGACAAAAACCCACTAACCTGGAGATTATAGCTTCTGAAGAGCTCAGACAGAACATCAGACAGGTTCCCTGTGCAAACAGCTTTCTTTCTGAATAAGCTCTGGAGCCGGGGAGCCTGTTGGTCCAACACAGCATAAAAGTGGTTCTTCAGGTCGAGGTTTGTAATCCTGTGGAATTCTGCACAGATCTGAACACACAGGATAAATTTATGTTTACAAGTTTCAATTAGTCTACAAATCTTTGCAAAATACATCAAAATCCTTACACTCCAAAGGCATAATTTGTTCAGACAGGCCAGACAACAGGAGTTGACATTAAATACATCTTGTTAGATACATCTATATACATTCTTACCTGGGACTGGAATTTCAGAGTAGGCCAGCAATCCAGGATCTGACCTACTGGTAGGTCATCACTGATGATCTCTTTGCATTGCAAGGCCAAAGTTGTGTGCATCAGCTTTGTAATCAGGACATGATTCTTTTCACTTTTCTCGACTTCATCTACAATCTGTAGACTTAGCTGGTCAAGGTGAACAGCATCTTCACCCCTGAAAATTTACTTCTGCCCTGGCATGGACATAACAGTAAAAACACAGAAGACAAGACAGACTACACAGAGAACAGAAAAGACACATAACCAAGGAGACACAGATGAAACATAACTAGCCGAGAACTCAACTAAACCTTAACTAATAATAACAACAATACAAGAACTTCACCTCATTTCAATATAACATAAGAAAGCAAAAATACAAAATAAACTCAAAATGCTGGGTCACAGACCCAGCCCCTGACAGAAGAAAAAACTAAGTCTTTCACTAATGAACACTGGGCATCAGAATAAAACAAAACGAAAAAATAACTGTTTGGTAAATATATTATTGATGGATTCACCCTTAAGTTAACCTAAAATAGATCAGGCACAACAATTTTACAGTTCAGAAGCTTATACATTTCAACTTAGTATACATAACTATTTGCAATGTAAACCAAGTTCTACCACCTAATATGTAACGATTAATCACTGCTAATGTATGTCCTGTGCCTACAATTTTGCTGCCCCAGTTTTAATATGTACAACTCCAGAGAACTAAACGTAAGTGTCAAGTTCCACCAGTTAGCAAATGGGTTAGCCAAAGTCAATATCCATGTATGCGCTAAGTGTGAAGCAGCGCAGCAGTGCATATTGATTCAACAAGTTAACCACAAGGCAGTTTATAATCTGCAAATCCAGAAACGCCTTCTAAAGACTTCTTTCAAAATAGTAAGAGATTAGAAAAGTATGAGCAGTGCCTCTGCTGGGACTAATAATGTGTTATGCCAGTGGTTCCCAAACTTTTTTTGCCAGGCCCCCCTTTCTTACAAGGAAAATTTTCGCGCGCCCCCCCACGCAAACAGCAAACACATCCTCCAAACACACACACCCATATTTTGTTTACAAACTCTATTGCGGTTTATTTCACACCTCAAACATTTAGTAAACAATTAAGCAAATACAAGTAAACGGCAATAAATTACAGGTAGTAATAAAATATCCCAGATAGCAAGACGACATTGAATCTATGTTGATTTTTCATCCGAACCGTCGTATATGGTCAGGGTTGAAATGCCAATGTTGTAACAACATTGAAATACTGTGGTAAACCGACGGTCTTACTATAGGGACGTTGTAACAATGTTGATTTACCGTTGTTTTTTTGTCATTGATATTTGATCTATTTGTAGTCGACCAGGTGACAACAACAACGTCGAGAAAATGTCTATTTATAGTTGACGATCATTCGGCTCCGGTCACCATCAAACACCATCGATTTGTAGTTGAGCATTAAATTGCATTGCAACTGATCGGGTATAAAGTACCAGAGAAAGTAGATTTATTGTTCACTTGTTATCAGTGACTTGGTCTAGTTCACCAGCTTTAAAAAATCGTGTCTACGTGCAATTTATGTATAGTTGACCGGGAAATTAAAGCAGCGATCACTTGGACTATATTCCGCAGCACCCCTCTCACATTGGTACATCCCCCCAGGTATTCATTGTCTTCTACAGTAGAGCGGGACATTTGATTTACTCTCAGCGGAATTGACCGGAGAAGGCATCAGTTCATGCACTGCACTGGCCCGCACCACGATTAGTATAAGGTAAGAATGAATGAATTTTTTTTCTACTCGTTATTTCCATGTTTGCATTTGAATAACATTAAAAAACTCGTTAATGTTGTACATTAACAAGTTTTTTACTGTTATTTACGTTGCTCCCACAGAATGTGGGAGCCCGAAATTATGTCTACTTCTTACAATCCGGCAACAAATAAATTGCACTGCGAACAAAGTATATCAACAAAGAAAACATTTTCGTTTCATAATTTCTTCGTTATATTCCCTTACAAAGCTAGCTTTAACGCTTCGAGGTTTCCTTTGTTCTTGCTGTCGCCTCGGCGCTTGACCCAGACTTTCGCTCTGTAGTTGCTTAGTACTACAAAAAATTCTAAATCTGTGATATATGATTGATAAACGTAATGGTAACTGTATAAATGTGTTCAAGGACTTTGTTACTTTTAATGATTGGAGAGCACCCGCTTCAATTCACACTCAATTCAAACTTTACGTTGCACGCTCACGTAACTTTACGTTGCACGTTCACGTAACTTTACGTTGCACGCTCACCTACCAATTGCGTTTGCACCTTTCGTCCACACGTAAATAGCGTTTTTGGTCACTGAAAATGGAGATTTCTAAAAACGCCTGCCAGGGTGGATATTTTCGAAAACTCCGTTTTTGCATTTATGTGTGGACGAGAAAAACGGAGAAAACGCAGCGTCAAAGGTCTGCGCCAATTTTGACGTCACACTGCGCCACGTTTTTTTGTTTTTTTTTAACCTGTCCCGTTTGGTTCTTTTGCCATCAGAATTATTGTCTAAAGGCGAAGAAAGATGCCCAACGGATTTACTTTACCCAATGGACCATCCCAGCCTTGCCGTAATGGTCCATCTGATTCACCTTTTATTGTTTATTTTATTTTCACTTGCTGAATACGGGACAATACTGCGCCACGTTTTTGTCTCGGTGCCATGAATTCCTACAATGGCAGACTTAGACAAAATACTGTTAATTTTAGTATATTCAGTGTTTAAATGCTTACATATACACACACAGTAACTGTCCCTTCACACATAGGACTAAGTGAACACTGTGACACGTCTGACCTTCAGTCCGAAGCTGAAACTCAGACCAGTCATAAAAGAAAGCACAAGTAAAACTTTTTTTATTCTCAAACATATCTTTGATTGTTAAGAATTTATAATCTTGTCTTTTGTTCATATCTGTGATGCTTGAATACTGCAATATAACCACATAATATAGTCCAAAAAGTGTAAGTTTGTAAACTTTTTAAAAATGCAAAGCCGTGTACACTTGTGCACTTCAAAAATTCCTTGTATACTGCACCTTCTTGCACATCTCTGTTTCCTGTGTGTGTTGTTATAAATCAAACTGTAACTTTAGGAAAAAATATGCCAAAAGAACATTTGTAATTACTTATGAACTTTTTCTACTTATTTCTTTAGCCCAAATCCCCTGTACACATATAGTGACTCAGAGGATGAGCAGCCCACAAAAAAACGGTTTCCCCAGGCACCTCGACTGAAAATACCAGGTAATAAAATAATGTCTAGTGTCTGTGTACATATCTGTGTGTGACACATGGAAACTTTTTGGACAAGTTGTCTGTATTCTTAAATACTTTAAAAAATTTATCTTTTTCTAAACAGCCCTCACCACTCCGCAGTCTTCCCCCCAGCCCACTGACAGCAGGCATCATAATGCCCCTCCCAGCTTCCGGCACCTTTCGCCACTCCGGCAGAACACTCCAAACGACACAGCTTTGCAATCTCCCCAGCATGCAGAGTCTGATGTTGAGGCCTTCCCTATAGATGGTATGCTTTTAAAGTTGTTTTAAAGCTAAATCACAGTGTCATTGTGCACTTATCTTCAAAACACCAGTTTATACTCCTGAATGTCATCTTGTTGTGATTTGTTTTTCTGTAGATTCCAGAGACTCTGTGAGGCCACTATTACAAGGCAAGTTCGAACATCTTGGAATTTCAGATTTTACATGGTATAAATGGTAAATGGCCTATATTTGTACAGCGCTTTAACTAGTCCCTAAGGACCCCAAAGCGCTTTACACATTCAGTCATCCACCCATTCACACACACATTCACGCACTGGTGATGGCAAGCTACATATACAAATATCATATATATGTGACAGGCAAAAACTAGCAAACACTTTTAGCAGTTAAAACAACTAATACTTGAATGCAGAATGTTACACCATCACTTATGGATATATTAGTTTTTCGCCTCTCACTGCTTAAGCCATTAATCTTTCTGGAATTGTTCTTTGAAACAGATGCGACCTCACAAAAGATGTTAATTATGCTGTCAGACCTGACGAGATCTCTTAACGAACTCCGTGAGGAGGTCAGAGCCATCCGCAATACCAGCTCCAATGAATCGGTAGATGCTGGGGTACTCCCTTTGGATTTGCCCTTGCACAACATTGAGGAGCTAAACAATACAGAGGCAGCTCTTCAATCGCAAGAGGCAAATAAGGCAATGGTAAGTATATAAAGCTTATGTACACTTTGTAACTATAAAGTGTAATAGCTGTCAGATGTGATTTAAATGCATAACAACGGCATACACACAAGCACTTGCATACACATTTAAGACATGAGACACGCTAATTCCATCTCTTAAAATGTGTCTATAGGTGAGACGCTTTGCCTTGATTGGAGGGACCACACTGGAGGTGCAAGTCCGCCGTGTAATGGCTTATGCCATCACAAACGAGCTGGCCTTGGTACTAAACTGGGCAGGGAAAAAAACAAAGGACCAGACGAAGCAAAAAAGGGCATTTAAAGATACTGCGCTGTGCAGATGCATATTTGGTAAGTTTTACCGTTTATTGTAGTTTTATGAGCCTAAAGTGAACAATAAAGGGATCAATTGATCTGCTGGGTGTGTTTCACATGTCCTATGTCCGTTTTTTGCTATATTACTTTGTCTTTTTTAATAACAAGACTTTCATGTCTGGTTAATCTGGAGATGGAGTCTTTGGTCTTTGGCTTGTTTAGTCCTTGGGTTGTAGTTTGTACAGCCCGAGGACCCCATGTTTATTTTGTTTTAAAGGATGCACGGCACACCATGCTAAGACTTATCACTTTTTCCGCTCATAGCTCTTTGGGAATCAAATGCGGCAGTTTGCAGATTTACGCCTGGTGACTTTCATGTTTATCAGCCTAGGAGTTTACATACTTTCTCCCTGCTGAAGACAGATAACAAGAGCTTATTCATGTGCTCTAATTCACTTTTTTTGTTTGTGTGTGTGTGTATTTTTGTCCTAGATGGCCTGACGCAGCAGTTAGGGGCAAACTCTATGTCAGAGTTTGTCTTTGCACAGGCAGTGCAGAAATGGCTCCGATACGCCCCAGACCGTTTGGGTGGCGCAGGACGCACATCATCCGTCCCCATCCCGGAGTAAAAACTACAAAGTTATGTTAAAATATAAATGTAAATAGAAAACTGTGTTTTAATAAAGTATTTAGCAAACGAAACATGTCTATTGACCTTTTTTTGTTTAGTTTTTTTTTTTCCCTGTTACATCACATGCAATGCTTTCTTATTTTAGGATATTAATATTGACATGTTACATTGTGAGACATTTGATTTTTATAAAGGGTGTCCAGTTTGAGGAATAAGTGCAATTATGTGTTTAGGTGGTTTAAGTATTGATGGAAACATGCAGTAGTTTAGTATTGGTTAAAATAACTATAAAGAAAGTAGATTACCAGTCATGATTTAACTGTTGTTTTAATAAAAAACAACTGTGCGAAAGAGGTGGAAAATCAACACCATAGCTCAACAGTGTTTCAATATCAGAATCTGACATTGTTTCAATGTCAACAGTATTCGAAAATATAACGTCGAATCAATGTCAGGTTTCAACATTGATTCAACATCAAAAAACGTTAAAAATGGGTGCAAGAGTGACGTTGGGTCAACGTCACACTTCAACGTTGCTTCAATGACGTCGCCTGATATTGACTCAACATTGTTTCAATGTTTCCTTGCTATCTGGGATACTACTAACTCGTTTACGCTGCGTCCACACCTACACGGGTATTTTTGAAAACTCAGCTGTTTCTATGCGTTTGGGCCTTTCGTCAACACGTAAACGGCGTTGCGATTCACCGAAAACGGAGATTATTTAAAACTCCTTTTTTGCGTTTATGTGTGGACGAGGATTACAGAGTTCATCACGCAACGTCAAAGGTATGTGCCTCTTTTCACATCACGCTGTGCGCCACGTTATTGTTTACATGAGATGAATTGCAGAATGGCAGATAGAGACAAAATACTGTTACTGTTAATCTGACTATCTTCAGGTTTTACAGGCTTACAATATACACACGTTATTTTCCCTCCATTTAGAAAGGCAGAGGCGTCATGGTGTAATTATTTTACGTGTAGTTGTTTTTTTTTCCTGTGTAATAATATTCAACATTGCTGTCAATACATTTTTCAAAAATGTCTCTCTGTGCAAAATGGGTTTAAACACATAAACAGCTGTGGGATACTGTTTGTCCGTGATTTGGAGAGCCCAGCGCCTGCTCCTGACGCAGGGAAACTAATTTTGCAGGGGAGACCTACCTCGGCACTTGTGCAGGTGAAGCCAAAGGGAAGATATGCTTCACCATATTTTCCTGTCTTTGGCTTGGAAGGAAGTTGGTTTGGAAACATATTTGGCGATGCTTCATCTCCTGCTTTGCGTTTATGTGGGAGCCCCGTCAAAAACCTGTCCACAGTCCAAGCGCTCTTTTTTTTTTTCTTTTCATACCGCGCCCCCCTGCAATGGGGGCCCCACACTTTGGGAACCTCTGTGTTATGCTAAATGTGAGCTTATTAGCATAATTCATGCAAAACACTTTGGGGCCAAGGCGACATGGATAAAACGACTCATGCATGTAATTCTTAAATGCCTGCTACAGTTGTACATTTATGACGATAAAAAACCATATTAAAACAGAGAACTATAGCTTCAGAAAAAATAAAACGTACCACAAAAGCGCTCCTGAAGATGCTGCAAAGGCGGTAAATGCAGCTAGCCAAGTGCAGAGCGTTAGCTGTTCCAGTTCAAAAGTCCGTAACATACCACAGCACGTCCTCCTTTATTCAGCGTCAAAGGCAATGCCGCCAAATAAACCCTTCACAAATGTTTTTATTTCTGTTTGGATATTGACGTTTCACAAGTTTCTTTCAGAGTAATGAGCAGGCATTCGCACTCGAAGCGAGGAATCCAAGATGGTTGCCAGCACTTCATAAAGAAACAGGTGGCGCACGTACGTACGTACGTAGGCACGTAAGTGACGTCAGTGTTAAAACTCAAATTATTTGAGGGCAATGTCAGAAACTAATCAATATATTCAAGTACTGATAATTTGAAAAAACAAACTTGTTCAAACTACTCAAAAAAATAAAGGTGTATGAACTTATAACAGTTTTTTAAGTAGTTGGAACACATTTCATTTATCAAACTATTACTATTCGGTCTTACAGTGTAGTATTGCACAGTCAGAGATATCAAGTTATTCTTAATGCTGCAGACTTGCAATGTATAAGTTGTCCTAACAGTCATCTTAAGTAGGCTTTACTTAGTTTTTTTGAGGCAACGAGTTTCCATAATTTTTTTGAGTTCTGGGAACTAACAAGGCTGTACAGTGTACTCAAAATGAGTAAGTTGCCCAAACTTGGTCATCTTACGTAAACTTGATCCAATTTTTTTGAGTTCTGGGAACAAATGAGCTTGTACAGAGTACTCAAAATAAACAAGTTGTCCTAATTTAGTCATTTTTAGCTAAGCTTTACTCAATTTTTTTGAGGCAACGAGTTTCCATAATTTTTTTGAGTTCTGGAAACTAATTAGATTTTACAGTGTATATTAATATTGGAGCCAACATGCCTCTTTGTGCATCCTTGCTCATCTTGTTGTTCATCTGATATTTGCTCATCTTGTGACTCCTGTTGGTTATAAAACAGCAGTTCTAATGTTCCATAATGTTGCTCTGCTGTCTGCAACTCAGATTCATATACCTTTCTGTTGCCCTATAAGTTAGGGTCCCCGTCAGCTGTTTGAGGCTCCCCTAGTTGTTGTTCACCCACCTATTGTGGACATTCCCTTTTTAACCCTTTGTGAAACATTAAAGGTAAAAACCTGAGTATCAATCTACATATTTATAAATATCTCTTACTTTAAAAAAAAAGGCTAGAGTAACCTGTAACAGACCCTTGGGACCTACTCTCTGGGCCACTAAATTTAAACCCAGTCATATTCCAAGAGCACTGATCTACATGGGAACTGACGGGATGGGTCTGCCGCCAAGTCCTCTCCAGATTTACTGCCAAGAAGAACTGTTATAAATTTCTAATTCTTAATTGCTAACTGTAGCTCTGAGCTCATGAAATATCTTTGTGTTTTTAAAATGTTGTCTTAAGAGTCATGTTTTAGTGTATATTTTTAACTACATAGAATTATAATGACTAACGCATACAGAGCTCTTAGGGCTCTCCTTGAGTTGAAACTGGCAGCTGCCGAAAAACCTTTCTGCGTGAGTGTCTCTGCCTGTGTGCTTTCTCTCAAGGTACTTCAGCTTTCTCAAGCTTTCTAAAGCCATGCATGTTAATGCAGGATAACTGGTGTTTCCAAATTGGCTTTAAATCTGTGAATAATGGTCCTTTTGTGTTTTCCCTGTGTTGGACTGTCCAACTGTTTATGGTTTTTCTTGCCTTCCGATGGATATCCTGACTTAACTAATAAAGAGTGAGTAAATTAGGGGTGGTTGTGGTAGAGCAGATCAGCTACTGATTGGAAGGTTGGTGGTTCGGTCCTTGGCTTCCCCGGTCTGCATGCCAAATATCCTTGGGCAAGATATTAACCCCAAGTTGCTTTCCGATGCATTCATCGGATTGTGAATGTTGGTTAGTTTTCACTTGTGTGCTTGGGTGAATGAGGCATGTTATATACAGTGCTTTGAGTACTCCGGGAGAGTGGAAAAGCGCTATATAAGAATCAGTCCATTTAATTACCCATATTTTTTTGACGTTGAAGTTTTCATTCCTTAAAGGTCATACATTGACTAAAGTACTAGGTGTTATTAAGTATTTGATGCATACCAATATTTCTGGGCCCCCTCTTTCCATTTAATGAGGGGATGAGCTTCAAAATGAAAGCCCAGCAAATAGCAGAAAAGTTTGCCAAGGTAAGCATGAAGCAGCATATAAAAGCACCTATACAGTGGTGTGAAAAAGTGTTTGCCACCTTCCTGATTTCCTATTTTTTGTATGTTCTTCACACTTAAATGTTTCAGTTCGTCAAATATTTTAATTTGTTGGACAAAGATAACACAAGTAAACACAATAATAAACACCTTCATTTAGAAACTGCATTTTAAGGGGGGAAAAATTAAAATCTACATGGCCCTGTGTGAAAAAGTGATTGCCTCCTAAACCTAATAACTGGTTGGGCCACCTTTAGCAGCAACAATTGCAATCAAATGTTTGCAATACTTTTGATAAACATGCTTTTGATTTTTGTTTGATTCCTTTTTTGCCTGAAAATGCAGTTCAACACTGTAATAAGTTTCTGGTGTACAGAGAGGGGAAAAACAACAAACACTGATTGCCATTTCAAGCATAAATATGATTATATATATTTTGTTGCCATGTTGCATCGCACAACACGCAGTGGAATCTGACTTTCAGTATGTTCCTGTATATATCACTTTTACAGCTTTAAATCTCTTTTCTGTTTACTAAAAGCACACAGAACAGTGAGCTGTCAGGAGTCTTTGTGGAGCTGTTAGAGATGCTGTGCTCTCTGTCACTTTCTACAAGCTGCCTCATTCAGTGTTCTTCAGCCCTCTCTCAAAAAGAGCCTGTGTGAGTCTTGTAATGCTCTCTGATTAATTGGATAGGCTCTTTCAGCTCTTCGTTCTGGGAGCTCAGTAATGGAAATGTCATTTTTAAGTGGGTCTTTATTATTGGAAATAAAGTGGCTGGTACAACTATAAAGTGGCTTCTCATACATTTCTGCTTTCCATAGATTGGGATTGGAGCATATTTGTTGTAGTCCTGTAGTTGATGGAACCTACATTTCCGTGACAAAGAGTGGACACAGACACTTTTGCATTACTTAATAACAATGTCAAAGCATCCTGACAGGGGTGAAAGACTGTGCCAGAAGATTTGTTAATAGAGGAAATTACTGAATAATGACAATGATGTAGGCTTTAGTGTTCCAGCTCAAGTATTATTACTTCCTGAAATACACATCATGCCTACCTTGTTAATAGAAATTTTTATTAAATCTAACAAAATTTAGGTCAGGTTATTAAAAGGGAGTTGTTATGGTCATTTTTACTGGACTCTGCAAGAATAACTTTGGATAATTTACAGTTTAATCCTTTATCATTTAACTGGTACAAGCTCCCAGTTTATTCTCTGTCTGAAACAAGCCCTTTTATTCCCTTTCCCCCTTAGACTAACTGTCTTCTCATATTCTAGTCTTTGTATACACAAAGTTTAAACAGCGGGTGGGTGAGGTTTCAGTGCTCACAGCTAAAGCTGTGTGAATACATGACCTTCCCCTCTCACTGAAATCATAACTATACAATAGGTAAAATAGATAAATAACTTTCTGAAATTGAGTGTTTTTAGCTCATGGGGATTTCTTGCACATTGGTATCTTGTTATTTGCTTTTATTTTCAAATAAAATGCTGGGGGATCAAAACTTACAGAATATGCAAATTCACATCTCCTTCGCTTCACAAATTTTCCAAAGAATGCAAGACCTCTCTTTCTGTCCAACAACCAGTACTTTCTGCATAGAATAACAAACTAAGTGGCTTATAGTGCGTGGCACTGAAGGGAGGGAACCAAAGTCTTGTCTCTGAAACAGGCCAAGTTATTTAACACACACAAAACTCATTCACACAAATAGAGGACAAAGACAAAAAGAAAATGGTGAGTCAGCACAGGAGGACTGAAGCAACATGACAGTATCACCCCATTCTGGTGACCTACCAGGCTCATCAGAGTGCCTGTGGTGAAAATACTTGCCCATCACTTTATTTAGGATGGCAGGCCATGGCACACAAAATTGGAGGGGGATAACATATCTTTTGTCTAATTAATTGACTATTTTCTTGAAACATTAATTTCTCACCATGCTTATTGGAAACACATCTATGGCCAGATGGAATTTGAGTTGGCCAAAGATGTGTTTGGCCACATCATATTTCAGTGTGTCTTTGTGAGCTGGATGGATATCCTTATGTACTATGTACTGTAATAGCCTCGCTTTTATAGACATTTGAGTTCATGTTGAACAATTGATTGATTTTAGCAACCACTGCAATGTTTTTTATTCTTACCTTCATGTATGGAGTATACTTCAGTTTGTGGTGTGTTTTCAGGCGGTGAAATAAGTTAATTGTGTTCTTTGCAGTGCAGACACATCTGTACAGCATTTCTTCTTGGTTAACCTAACTTGCACTTGATCTGAAGAATTTCCAAACAGCAGATCTCACTTTGAAGAACAACCTGGTAGCCTTCTGCTGAGCTAGACATTTAAATGTTGTTGTATATCTGTGTTATAATGTAGTGTTACTCATCCAGAGTAACAATGGACAAGTCACAGTAATGTAGTCTTACTCTGGATGAGTAGCACAGCAAAGAGTCCGCATTGACAGTATTTCTAAGAAGGGTTTGTTATTAATAAATTAACTGACGTTGAGCCCAACCTGTCACGGTTCTGGGTCATTTTGACCCAGCATTTTCAGTTTCTTATGTGTTTGGTATTCTTCTGTATTATGATTTATGTTCAGATTCTTTAGTTATCCTGTTTTGATTATTATTATAAATCTATGTTTCAGTTTATTCTGGTTTAGGGTTTAGCTCTTAAGTTTTGTTTTCGTGCCCTCATGTTTAGTTTAGGTTTAGTTCTGTGCTTAGTCTTCTCTGCCCGTGAGTTCCCTCTGTGTAAAGTCCGTGTTTCTTAGTCTGTGTCTTTGTGAATTGTTTCCTGTTTTATTTTGAAGGGTTATGTCTGATGTCAGTGTTTCTAGCTTCACTCCCCCTGTCTCGTTAGGTCTCATTCCTCCCAGCTGTGTTCCCCTTCTGTCTCTAATTCCTTGATGACTTCCTCAGTGTATTTAAGCCCCGTGTTTCTTTGTGTCAGTGTTGTGTCGTACCCTCAGATTGTGCCTATTTGTTTCCATTCTCAGCGTTCATTATTCAGTTCATGTTTTGTTTATCACCAGCAATAAAGCTGTGGTTTTCAGTTGCAATTCAGTCTCCATGAGTCCTGCATTTGGATCCTCACCTCCGCCTGCCCACACACAGAGCCCTGATAGATTGACGCGACCAGCATGGATCCAGCAGACTCACGTTTTGCCTCAGAGAGGGAGTATCTTGCGCAGCTGTGGGATTATTGCCGGCGCATAATTCACACTGCGGATCACTACAAGAGGCTTCCAGAGGTAGTGTTTTTTGATAACTTCACCGTCACTTTTTTGGACATTAAAAGATTAAAACAAATAATAACAGCTCTGAGAGCCAGATTTCGCTTTGAACTGTTTGGCATGAGTGGTCCGGGCAAAGAAAATTCAGATGCCCTCCTGGAAGCTCTTGCCGCTTGGTATTCTCAGCATCAGCGGCCTTTCCCGTCGATGTTTATAGCCAAATCACTTGATCCTCCCTTAAGGAAGAAACAGCGCCCTCGCCATCATCACCCCACCACACCTCCACTCTCTCTTGCGGCACTGGTCGAGGAGGCTGCTATTGGACCAGCAGCACAGAACGCCGCAGTGAGTAAGATAGACTCTGCCATCAGAACAAATTCACTCACTAAGATCAGGAAAGTTCAGAGGAGTTCTTCTATGTTGACTGCCATTTTTAAGACTGTTTTTGCTGCCAAGCTGCCTCTCTCTGAGAAGAAATCTGGTGTTACCTCTCTGCTTGATTTTGAAACTGAGAAGACTAAGATCTGTTCCGCTATGTTCAAGACTGTTAGCTCTGCCACAGTTAGCTTTGAACCTATGAGCTTAGAATCTGTTGAGCCTGTGTCTGTTAATTGAAACAACTCTGATTTCTGAGTCAGTGGACTCAGAAGTATTCAACTCTGAATCAGGGAGCTCAGAGTCTGGGAGTTTTGAGTTAGACGACACAAGGTTAGTGCACCTTTCGGCCCAGTCAGGCTACATAGAGACGGAGATTCTCCCCAGGGCTTGTCCAGAGGCTGAGTTTGTCAGTTGCCACCTCTGGACCCTTGGAGAAAGTAGAGCCTGCTAGGTTTCTGCCGTCAGTCCAGCCTGTAGTTCAGTCCTGTGCTCAGTGAGCCGCCCAGCCGCCATGTGCTCAGTCTTCAGTTCTGTCAGCCAGATTTTTGTGCTGTCGACCTCCGGGTTGATCCCCTGAACTTTTTGTGGACTCATGTTAGATCTAGTTTGGTTTTCTGTTGGTCTGTTTTCTTGTGTTTCTGGACGTATGCTACTTGTCTTTTGTTTTGTTTAATTTGCACGTTGATGACAGCTTATGCCACGGTGCTTCTGAATTTCTTCGTCTTTTAGGCTCTTTTAACTTTACCCAACATGTGACTGGGCCAACACACAGCCATCACTGGGTCTGGATATTGGTCCAGTTTGTCGTGAGGACATTTATTAGTGATCATAAATCTTTTATTTGATCTCTCCTTTATTTGTGTTACACTTCCCTCGGTTCATGTGAAGCATTCACGATTAATTACTGACTCTGCAGTGGAACAATATGTGGAATTGTTTGATAATAACTTACTTGAAACCGATGATATAGAACGGCATGTGGCCTCCTTTAATTCGCAATGTCAAAAAATTCTAGATAAAGTGGCTCCTCTTAAAATCAGGAAAGGCAGCACTATTAAATCCCTGACCTGGTTCACAGAAGCTCTTCGCAGCTTTAGGCGAATTTGCCATAAAACTGAGCGCCTGTGGAAAGTCACAAAACTTGAGGTTCATAAGCTCCACATAAAAGAACTATTATCTACCTTCAACAACATGGTGAAAGATGCGAGAGACACTTATTTCTCGAAAATACTTGCAGTAAAAAAAAAAAGAAATCCTAAAGTTCTGTTCGACACAGTAAATAACATAGTCTCCCCCCTAACTCCGTGTACACCTGTCTTTTCAGATAAGGACTGCAATGACTTTCTAAGATTTTTCCAAGACAAAATCAGTGACCTAAGAGGAAACTTAGCTCCCTCAGATAGTCCCTTCAACCATGGTCTTCCACAGCCTGTAATTATGGAATCCTTTCACCCAGTTTCTTTAGAAGATCTAAAGAAATTCAAGATGGCACCGGTGTGTGTGGCTTGCCGTCTGTCACTGCCAGTGTTGTTTGTTTGTTTTGATTTTAATGACTATTGTAATAAATGCCAACTCTCTCTTGCTGTATGATCGCCTAACCCTACTGGATCTCCGACCTTCTGCCAAAGGCTGGGCAAAGTGGAACCAAGCTGGACATAAAACTCTGCCCCCGCTAATATCGGAGATCCCGGCTCACCTGTGCCGTGTTCCAGATCCACCACTCCGGCATAAGTGCCGTCGCCGGGCTGGCTTCCTGGTGAAGCTGAAAGCTTATTTAAGGTATAAACAAGGAGCGGTGCTAAACTTCTGTTTCTCTCGGCAATCGTTGGATCCTGTCTGTGCCTGGCTGGTACTGGCCTGTCATTGGCCTGGATGGGATGTTCCAGTCCCGAAAACCCTGCTCTCCTCGTCCCCGCCGGCGTGGTGTGAATCTGCGGAACCTGCGGCCTCTGTGTCGGGCTTCTAAGATGGCTAGCGACGGGGATCCGCCGCTTACCGCCAGGGTTGGCCTGGTAAATGCTAGGTCCCTAGCGAACAAAACATTTATCCTGAAGGATTTTTTTCACATCCCGAGGACTGGATTTTCTCTGTGTGTGCGAGACGTGGCTGAGCGCCGGTGAGTGCAGCATCTTCTAAGATCTTCTACCTGGCGATTGCTGCTATTTTAATTCCCCGCGTATGTTGGGCCGAGGAGGAGGAATAGCTACGATCTTTAAAAGTCATTTCAAATGTAAGCAGCTATCAATCCCGTCGTTCACCAGCTTTGAACTGTCTGTGTTTTAGTTGGGCTGCTCTCACACAGTGTTGTGTGCGGTGGTTTATCGGCCTCCAAAATACAATAAGGACTTTGAGTGATTTTGCTGACTTCTTGGCTGAATTCATGCCAAAATATGATCGTGTTCTTATTGTTGGTGATTTTAATATTCACGTGTGTTGTCCAGATATGCCCATGGCGAAGGGCTTTTTAAACCTTATTGATTCGTTTAATCTGATGCAATGTGTGACAGGTCCCACACATGAACGTGGACACACACTTGATCTTGTTTTATCTCATGGTTTTTCTGTTTTTAACATAGAGATTTGTGATGCTGTGTTTTCTGACCACAGTCCTGTGATGTTTGAAGTTCCTCTTGCCTGTGCCTCAGTTAAACCTCGCGCTGCTGCTCAGCGCTGTCGTGTTTTTAACTCCTCCACTGCTGAACACTTTTCAACAGTCTTTGACCAGATCTGTCAGATCCTGGATTTTTTTATGCAGCCAGACTTAGGATCTGAGCTCATGGTTTTATTCCACCTGTCGGACTGCTTTGGACACTGTCGCTCGGTTAAAAACCAGACTGCCTAAAGCTAAATCTAAGCCCTGGCTGAACGACATGACCCGAGCTGTCAGACGTGACTGCCGTTGAGCTGAGCGCAAGTGGAAAAAGGACAAACTACAAGTGTGTCATTCCAGATGCTGAAGGACTGTTGGCGTCAATATCAAAGAACTGTAAAAGATGCCAAAAGAAAACACTTATCTGACATTATTTTGTCAAACTGTCACAACCCGCATGTTTTATTTAAAACTGTTAACTCTGTTCTTAGTGCACCATATACTGACAGTATCGAGCCCTCATCAGAAGCCTGTGAAAACTTTTTACACTTTTTTTTATTGAGAAGGTCTCCTCCACAAGGGCTCAAATCTCTCCTTGTGCTCATGACCTCTCAGTCTCTGCTTCCTGCTCTGCTGTCTTTGACAGGTTTGAGCCTGTGACTCTGTCCTTTTTAAAGGAGACTGTTTGTCATCTTAAGCCTGCAGGGTCTCCAAATGATGCTGTCCCTCCTCAACTTTTAAAAGAGGTGTTACCTACAGTTGGGCCTTTGGTTCTTGAGCTGGTAAACCATAGTCTGATGTCAGGTGTTGTCCCTAAAGATTTTAAACATGCAGTAGTCAAACCCCTGATTTAAAAAACCTGCTCTTAATCCTACAGTTCTTGCAAAATTACAGGCCTATCTCCAAACTACCTTTTCTCTCCAAAATTCTTGAAAAGGTAGTTTACAGCCAAATAATGGCCTTCCTGGAAAAGCAAAATGTGTTAGAGATTTTCCAACCTGGTTTTAAACCCTTTCACAGCACTGAATCAGCCCTTTTAAACGTTTTTAATGACATATTTTTAGCGACTGATGCTGGGGACTGTGTTGTTCTTGTGCTTTTAGATTTGACAGCTGCGTTTGATACCGTGGATTATGCCATTTTATTCTCTCGTTTGGAGCACTGGGTGGGCATTAGGGGAACAGCACTGGAGTGGTTCAGGTCTTACTTGGCGGGGCGAACTTTCTGTGTCAGTCTTGGTGACTATGTGTCGTCCTCCGCTCCCCTCTTGTGTGGTGTCCCACAGGGCTCAGTTCTAGGCCCCCTCCTCTTCTCTTTATATCTGCTTCCTCTTGGTTCTGTACTGAGAAAGCACGGCATTGCTTTCCACTTTTATGCTGATGACTGTCAGATCTGTCCCTTTAAAGAAAAAAAGGCAGATACCTTACACAGCCATTACTTCAGTGTCTCGATGACATTAAGGCTTGGATGTCTGTTAACTTCTTAAAATTCAATGATAAAAAGACAGAGGTGATGGTTTTTGGTAGCCCCACTGAGACCCCCAATGTGTATGTAGATTCCCTGGCCCAGTATGTTAAGCCAACTGTCACAAACCTGGGGGTCAAAGTGGACTGTGATCTGAAGTTTAATAATCAAATTAAGGCAGTGGTAAAATCTAGCTTCTTTCACCTCAGGCAGCTGGCAAAAATAAAGTCAATTCTTTCACGGCAGCACTTTGAGACAGTGATCCACGCCTTTGTTAGCACTCGGCTGGATTACTGTAATGCACTTTATATTGGGGTCAGCGCATCATATATTACCCAACTACAGAGGGTGCAAAATGCCGCAGCCCGTCTTTTAACTGGCACTCGAAAGTTTGAGCACATTTCCCCTATTTTTAGCTTCACTTCACTGGCTGCCCATTTCTTTTAGGATTCAATTTAAAATTCTTTTATTTGCTTTTAAAGCTCTCCATGGCCTAGCCCCATCTTATCTCTCTGAGCTGCTACAGCCTTATACACCCACCCGCTCTCTCAGGTCAGCTGATCAGCTGCTCCTGAATGTACCCAGGACTGGGCGTAAACTTAGAGGAGATCGTGCTTTTGCTGTAGCAGCTCCAAAACTGTGGAACGAGCTTCCTTTAGAGATTAGACAGGCCAGTTCTTTACCTGTTTTTAAGTCACTCTTGAAAACCCACCTCTTTACCCTGGCCTTTGACACCACGTGAGATGTTGGTTTTTATTTTTATTTTAGTTGTTTTTAGGTGATTCGATGCTGTTTTATCTTGTTTTTGTTTTAATATAGGGCTGTTTTAATTTTATGTATTATGTGTTTTATTTATTTTTGCTGTTTTCTGTTACTCTATTATTTTAACTTGTGGTCTGTACAGCACTTTGTTCCTGTGCTGGGTATTTTAAAGTGTGTTACGACTGGGATTGTAATCATATGCAAATTTGAGTGTGCAGGTGCTCCTCCGTGGTTGGTGCATCCAGGGTGGATGGCTCGCACCGATTGGCTGACGACCGGGAGGCAGCGGATAAGAAGAGACCACCAGGGACTGCCATTCATTCATCCTCGGCCCAACCCAACCGGCAGACCGTTCACTGTGTCACTGTTACTATGTTGGTTAATGTAAGAGCATGTAGGGGTGGACCGCCTTTTTGTTTGATCAGTTTTCTCCTGTTTCTGTTAGGCAGGGAGGAAAGTGATTGTCGTTTGGTTTAGTTCTTTTGAGTAGGTAAGTTGTGTTTCTTCCTGAGATAGGCTATCTTTTGTTTGTTGTTTTGGCCTTGGGTTCACCCTGAAGTTATGATATGCTCCCTTCCTTTGTTTAACTGCACTCATTGTAAATAAATCACTGTCACAAAATATTAAGTGTGTGACGTGCTGCTTGGGGTTGGACGGGGATGGATCACCCTTTATGTTGTGGTCTGGCCGCGCCTAGACGGGCCATAACAAGTGCTTTATAAATAAAATTGGATTGGATTGGATCTATCAGAAATACTGACCCAAATGAAACCCTCTGTCATGGCTGTGTGAAGGCAGGCAGGAATGGCAGACTCACGGAGGCAGACGTAAACTCAAAACACTCAGTTTTATTGCTGGATAGCAACAGAACAGAAAACTAACTAAATTGAGAATACAAAAACAAACCAAACAGGCAGGCAGGCTAGCAAGCAGAACACACAGTGAAAGTAAGAGTATGACGCGGCGCAAAGGAAGACGCAGACATTAAATACAAGAGGGGCGTTTCTCAATATGCGTACTTGTGCGTACTTGCGTTCTCGTGTACTCGTGATACGTCATCAGTCGGAGACCAAGTACTGTTCCAATTCGAAGTACGCATCAAGCCGAGAACGCGAAAAAGTCCCGGATGTGTTCTCGCTCCGCCCGTTTTATCGCGCATGCATCGGTGTGGACTTGGTACAGCTAAATATCCCAGAATGCATTTTGTCAAACTCAACAGCGGACTCCCGGCACATCGTTTTCACCCCCCCCGCGGTCTTCTCACTACTCAGGTTAAAGAAACCCCAGCAGCTGTCTATAGTATTGAGTGTCCACAAAAATAGAAATAAAAGCGTTCTAACATCTCACCTGCTTGTTTTTATTAAGGTATGTACACGTATGTACATGTACACTATTTTTATTAATAGAGGTTTCACTACTGAGGTACGCGAGTCCGTGCTCGCGTTCTCAGCGGGTACGTACTCACCGAGAACGCGAGTACGTACTCGCGTACTTCAGAATTGAGAAACGGCCGAGGTGAACAGAACTAAGGGGAAACAGCTGGGAGACACGGCTGATGCTGATTACACTGATGAGACAGGGAGAGCACAAACAGAACACACTGACATATAACACAGACCTTCAAAATAAAACAGGAAATGCACAGACTGGAATCAGAGACGCGCTACAGACAGAGAACAGAGGGAAACAGAACAAAAAACCGAACCGAACCTAACAAATAGCAAATCTTAAAAGACATAACCAGAATAAGCAAGAACATAAGATAATATTAACAAACACAAAACACTGGGTTGTCAGTCTCAGGACCATGACACCCTCAATGAGTCCAGCTGATGTCCTACCTACTTCTTTATTTTGCAAAGTTTTTGACACAATTGGGCCCTCTGTGGTCACACTGATAAACTGTTCCCTGATGTCTGGCTCTGTCCCCAGGTACTTTAAACAGGGTGTTATTCAACCTCTGCTGAAAAAGCCGAACCTGGATCCGACTCTTCAGTTGAGCTACAGACCCATCTCAAAACTTCCATTCCTTTCTAAAATATTAGAAAAAGTCGTTTGGTCCAAGGTAAAGAAGGCACTGGAGAAACATAGCATTCTTGATAAACTTCAGTCGGGATTCAGAAAGTCACACTCCACAGAAACTGCTCTCCTCAAAGTCACAAATGACCTTTTGATGGCCGCGGACAGAGGTGATTGCTCAATCCTTGTCCTATTGGACCTTAGCTTGGCCTTCGATACCGTTGATCATCAGATCTTAATTCACAGCTTAAATTATATGGTAAGGATATCTGGATCTGTTCTGAAATGGCTCATCTCATTTCTGGCAGATAGAACATTCTTAGGTGGGAAACTTTCGCTCAGTTGTAGCTAAATTGTCATGGGGAGTCCCGCAAGGTTCGGTTCTAAGCCCCCTATTGTTTTCATTATATATCCTTTAGGCCGTATCATTAGCAGCTTCAAAATTATTTCCTACCATCTGGATGCAGATGATATCCAATTATACATCTCCTTTAAACCCTGGGAATTAGACAAATTATCCACTCTAATGGACTGTCTTAAAGAGATTAACGGTTGGATGACAAACAATTTCTTGCAGATAAATGCAGACAAGACTGAGTGTTTGATCATTGCCCCAGAGAGTATCAAGCCCAAAATTAGTCAACGTCTGGGTCCTTTTTCATCGTCAATAAAAACTACCGCTCAGAATCTTGGGATAATTTTTTTTTTTTTTTTTTTTTTAATATATATATTTATTGAGATTTTTGATATAAGAAAAAACAAACAAGCAAAACAAACGAAAAAACAACAGACAACACAACAGCAAGGGCTAAAACACACAAATAAGACAAAAGTTTACACTGCAACAACGAAAATATTGCTTCAACACTGGCAATAAACAAAAATAAAACGCTAAGGTGGAAGGCTAAGTTATTGGTGATCGATCAAATAGGACTTTGTTTTAATACATGATCTAAAAATGGTTGCCACACATCAAAGAAATTACTAAGTTTGTCTGCTAATATATACCTAATTCTCTCCATATGTAGTAGAGCAGTCAGTTCTGTGAGCCACATTTTAAATTGAGGTACAATATCCGTCTTCCAAAGAGTCAAAATAATTTTTTTAGCAATTACCATTCCGAACAAAACTGTGGTTTGTGCAGCAGAGCTAAGGTGTAAAAGGGAAGAGGAAGATCCAAACAATGCAATTATTGGGTCCGGCTCTAATGTGCAATTATAGATATCAGAAAAACAGTTAAAAATATTCAACCAATAGTTATACAATTTGGGACAAGTCCAAAACAAATGAGTAAGAGAGCCTTCTCCAAGTTTACAACGATCGCATATCGAACTGATCTTGGGATAATTTTTGATCAACCTCTGTCTTTTGACGCTCATATCAAGTCTGTGACCCGCTCCTGCTTTTTTCATTTAAGAAACATTGCCAAACTCAGGGCTATTGTAGAACTGGAGATGCTTGTCCATGCCTTCATCTCCTCTCCTTTAGATTACTGTAACACACTCTTTTCTTGTCTGCCTAAGGCTTCCCTAAATCACCTCCAAGCGGTCCAAAATGCCGCAGCAAGGCTTTTATCCCACAGTCATAAATTCTCCCATATCACCCCTGTGTTAAAATCCTTGCACTGGCTTCTGGTTGGGTATAGATATCAGTTTAAAATCCTCACTCTTACATTCATGTCCCTACAAGGTGAGGCCCCCACTTATATCACTGAGCTTCTCCAACCGTACTCTCCATACCGGATCCTTAGGTCCACTGATAGTGGTCTTCTAACCATTCCACGGACCTGTTTGAAAATGAAGGGGGATTGTGCTTTTCAAACCCTGGCTCCAATATTGTGGAACAGTTTACCTCCCCCGCTACGCACCATCAACTCTGGTTTTGAGCTGTTTTTTAAAAGAAGCTACAATCTGTTTAGACAGGCATTTAGGTAATATTCATGTGTAGCAAACTGTTTTATTGGATATGCTACTATACCCTCTTTATACTGTTTTATTGTTTCGATTGATATGCTTTTATTCCCATGTGAAGTACTTGTGAATAACTTCCTGTTTTAAAAAGTGCTATATAAATAAATTTTACTTACTTACTTTTTACTTACTTTATATTACTGTCACTCGTATACTGCCACAATAGTATCATAAACTGAAATAATTACTGGTAATGATAATTATTCATTAAAATATTAGATACATTTTGAAAAATCTTAAAGTCTAAACCCTGTGTTGGGTCTGTTCCCACAAACCCCGCTAATTCTAGAGACTTATTCATCATGAATGAAAACAAGACAGTCAGCGATCGATCGATTACTTGCGCAAGGGAGGCCTCATCTATGTCCAGCATGGAAATGACCCCAAATCCGGCCTCCTCTCGCTGCCTTTTATTGAGAGACAGTTCACACAAAACACAGCAAAGCAACGCCCACATGGTTCTAAGGTATATGTATATGTGTGTGAACCTTTATATGTAAGTAGGAATGTGTGTGTGTGTGTGTGTGTGTGTGTGTGAGAGAGACCTCCTGCTGACCAAAGGGTCGTAAAAGCAGGAAGCTTACAACACAAGAAACAGATCTTTCAGATAGGATGTATCTACAATAAAACCTCCCCCAACACAAAGTGGTTAGAGGTGCTCAGGATCAAAGGAATGGCTTTGATAATACTGCTTGAACTAAGACTGTACAAATTTAAGAAACACAATGGCAACATTCAACAATTAGACCTAACATTTCCCCCCTTTTTGTCATTGTATATACTTAAATTTCAACTTATGCACCCTTTGTTTGGACAATGTCAGTGTAGATTTCATTTATACACAACTCCTCTTCATTCACCTTCTATCGATGCAAAAGTTCACAGTTAATACATGTAAGCAGTTAACCTGCTTCTCATTGATCTCATACACAGTAAACTACATCCTATACGTAAGCGAATCAGTGTCAACAGTCCAAAAACAGGAATTAATATTTTCAAAAGAAGATGCCACCAAGGACCAGACATTCACCAAGTTATCCAGCCTTGTGGTGCATCTATTCCTGTCGTGCGATTCATTGTATTCCTGCAAGTAAACAACTGAATGTAACAGTCAAACAAGAAGAATCAACATTCTCAAAAATCATATGTCACTACAATACAACTGTATACAGACATAGGCATTCAAACACATCAGTTGACTTTATTGTTTGTCCATGTGGCTCTCAGCTAACTTCAAAGCTGTAGCCTGGTCAACACCCTTCTTTATGACTCCTATCAACACCCCCAGATCTTCTCACTATAGGCATCCTGTGGGGGTTAGAGTCAACTGGTAAATTATCCGCATTTACAACTTCTCCTGTCCTGTTGTCACCACAGGAAAACCTTTGTAAAGGAAATTGGATCAAGGTGTTTTGATCTTCTTGGCTCACAACCTCAACCAGCTTAGAAGTGTTCATGATGTAAATGTAGACAAAAGGCTTCTCTGTTTGCATCCTTCTTGCAGAGGACACAAAGAATAGGTGACGTTGCTCAGATTTCATGGTAAATCTCCAACTTGGACTAATCCATTGCCCTTCATACACATAAGCAACTGGCCTATTTCCAGTTCATTTAGCTGTTCAATGTCCTGCAGCAAGTCAGATACTTGGAGTCGGACTAGCAGGTCTGTCGTACCAGAGCAGTTCACCTTCCCGGCTACTGGTGAATCAACCGTCCATTCAGGTTCAGAAGTTGAAAAGTTGGCAATGTTCCAAGTATGTTTACTCCTGGATGTGTTGCTACGGCAACCAACAAACTGTCTCACTCTCAGTGATGCTATATGGCCACAGTCCAGAAGAATGTGTAGACAGTGGCATCACAAGCATAACCACTGGTCTCGTTCTTTATGTGAGCGGTTGTGTTCACAAACTGCCACCAATAGTTGGTTGAAAACCCCATGTGGGTACTGGGTGTGGTTTGCTCTGTCCCAGTGCGCTCCTGTCATCCCACTCTGGGTCCACAGGCACAAGAAGGCGCACAGCACATTCCCAGCCATTCTGATGAGTACCTGTGGCTCAGTTGGTTTCTTCACCGGATTAAGACGAGGGGCCCTGGAGGCTTTGTACCCGGTCTTCCTACCTGTCGTCGTCAGCAGCATCCGATATGGACCTTCCCACCGTGGACTGGACCAGCACTTCCTCTCCATGGCCTTATTAACATCCAATCTCCAGACTTCAGACTCTGCTCCTGCGGAGAAACAGAATCATCTGGCAGATCATTTGTTCTCAAGACTTCTTTACTTTTAAACATTTTAAGCATCTAATCTGCTAATATGCTCTCTCTTCTGCTCTCCTATCATCACTACAGAAGACTAGAACTCTAAATGCTCTAACATATATAATCTCAACGAGTCAGACCATTCTCTGTTGGAGTAATCCTCATGTACATTCGTATACCTCCTAACTAATTCTACACAGTCTAACCATGTCCTGCGTGTCTCTTCCAAAGTCTTAACATTACTATTCCATTAGTTCTCTATCAACCCTGCACTTTGTGGGTGATATGAACAATGATGTTTTAGTGTTATCCCTAGATGTTGTGCCATTAATCTAATCACTTCATTTACAAAATGTGGACCATTATCACTATAAATGGTCTCGGGAATCCAGTGTTCCGGGATGATATTCTTACATATTGCTTTGGCAACCGAAATGGCATCTGCTTCCCTAGTTGGTACAATTTCTACCCACTTTGAAAAAGGACACACTATCACTAAACAGTACTTATAGTTATTACAGTTGGACAGTTCTATAATCCATGTGAATGATTTGTAATGGGTGACAGGGTCTGGGGAATTTCCCTCTCTTAGGTCTCAAATTACCCCGAGAATTGTGCTTGCAACATATCATACATGACCTGCAAAATTTTTTTTAAGGGTATTTAATCTTAAAGTATAAACTACTCATTATCTCCCTCCTGTTGCGACATGGCAAAGCCCATGGCGCAAAATAGCAGCAGTCTTATACAAATTCTAAGGCAGTATTGGTTTATCACACAGATAACAAACACCATCCTGCAAGCTCGCTCCTACTGTAAATCACAACTGTTTCCCTGCAGTAGATGAGTGGCCCTGCATGTCTACCAGTGCATCCCGCATAATAGCCAACGTCTGCTGGCGTTGCACTGCTAAAACGTTAACACCATGTTCTCCTAAAGTTGCCTCTTTCGCGATCTTATCTGCAAAAGCACTCCCTAATGCATCTGGATCTTTCCCTCACATGTGTGCTACACATTTACAAACGGCAATTCTACTGGGTAATAACACTGCCTCCAGCAGATTTTGCAAGAGTTTGGCATGTTCTACAGGTTTCCCTGTAGAGGCTGTCACACCTCATCTCACCCACTGTACCACGAAGAAATGTAATGTAGCAAATGCATACTGGCTATCAGTGTATATTGTAACATCTTATTTCTCTGCAGCTTTACACACTTCCGTTAAAGCTAGCATCTCTGCTACTCAAGCAAATATAAAACATGCTAGTTGTCCTGCACAGATAACTTTCTCACTATCTACTACAGTAAACCCGTTTTAGTTTGTCCCTCTACTATTGTAAAACTCAAACCATCAACAAACCAAACCTTTCCCTCACCAAGTGGCACATCTGTTAAGTCATCCCTCGGCTTACACTCCTTCTCTACGTGGTCTCTACACTCATGAGAAGTGGCCTCTTCTTTCGTTGGCAAAAGGTTTGACGGATTCAGAATTGTGCATCACTTTTTGGTAATATGTGGTTGTGAGAGTAACAGTAACATTAAAGACAAGTGTCTTGTAGGTGACAGAAATGTAATTTTAGCCTGCAGTAGTAGACATCTACCTCGTGTGGAACTAACAGTGTCAAAAAGGTGAAAAACTATATCCTGAAACATTGTACAGCTTAAGCTGCTGCACATACTGATCTCACGCATGGAGGTAAAGCACAAGCAACTAGAGCTAATCTTTTAGGATAGTAAGTTACTGGCTTCACTTGTGGAAAACGTGCTGTTAGTTATTTCACAGTCACCTGGCATTTGTGCTGTTCACAGAACCACAAGTCCATCGCTGGACCTCCTCTGCGCTGTCACTTATGGAGCCTGGCACGCTCCCTCAAATCCTCATGATTCAACGTTGCTGAAGATTTTAAAGGCAGAGCACGTCATACACCTTAGTTGTCTTCCTCAACGTCAACGTCGAAATTCTTTCATTTTATTTTAAGATTTTGCTGTGCAGCGTCTCCTCATGACGATCTCCTGGAAGCCCAGTAGCACAGCTCTCTGTGCTGAAGGTGATCTCTGATCCTCCTGAAGCCTCTCTCCAGGCCTCAGCTTCCATCTTGTGGATGATCCTCTCAGTCACTTCTCTCGTCATGGCATCTCACGACATCTGCAAATTAAAATGACACTCCTCTTGCCACATGGCTTCCGCCACGTGTCAACTCCCCAATGAGACATGTACAAGAATGTTGCACATTCTCCCTAAAACAATCTCCAGGGTTTGTCCGTTGGAGCAGCTTCACTCCAAGCTGTAACCCTGTGTAAAAACATTAGTCAGCAATTAAATGTTTAGCTTGTCTAACTCTCAGCTCCACCTGGAGCCTGTATCCTGGAAGACAAATCTGTTAAATCAAACTTCACATTTTCAACCGGCTATAGATCATATGAGTAATAAGGTATTCAGCATAAAAGACAAATATCATGTGCAGGTTTTCTCCAATCATTAAATCACTATTATTATCATAATTTGTCCCAAATCATGAATCATCCCAATTTATTCCACAATTTAATCGGTGACTTTCCTTAAGCAATGTCACTCCACTCATTTTATCACTGTGAGCTCAATAGTGGCCAGCTAATGAGCCCCACATTCAACTATTCTGTAACCACTGCACATTTGTTCAATTGTCACTTGTCTGTCTGTGCTGAATCCTTTACAAGCACTCTTAAAGGAAAACAAACATTAGCCAAACACACGTTCATCCTGGTGGTCAGGTGCCGGCCATCCAGATTCCAGAGATCAAGAAGGTCATAAAGTTAACACTCCGCTGTAAAAAGAAGTAACACTGGTTTCAAACAGTGTCACACTGTATTCACTTCTCCCTTGTAACATTCATATTTTCTCCACAACACAGTGTAATTTCATCATCAACACACAGCCTGTAACTACAGTTTTCTTCACACAAAATCTCAGTAATCCTGTGGTAGAAAAAACACATTAAGTTGTGTCCTGCTGTAAATCACATGATCAAATCACATGATTAACCATCTGCTGTAAAAAGGAATGTAAATGTTAGCGCTGCGCATTTGTATACACTCTTTCTCACAGTAATCTCTGTGAGCAACACAAAGTAGTTAATAACAAACCATGGTGAATTCACAGACAGAGAAAATTTTAAACTAAAAGGTTAAATCTGCAGAGTTCACATAGTCATGTGACCCAAGTTTCCTCCTGTGGTCTCCTTCTGCTCCTGCAACAGACACACAGAGATGCATCCACACCTTTGTCAGGTGGGGGTTAACTTCACACAATGGTGTTAAGTCAGTCAGTCTTGTCAGCTTTTGTCAGTCAGTTTTTCCCCATTTTTATGTGCTGACAGTAGAAGCTCTCGTGACGCAATAAGTTTCTACTGCCAGCAATGACGTCAATTCAAAAAAGAAAAATAATTTAGACTGGATTAAGTCGCTGAATCCTTTTTGGCAGGGACTTGTTTTCTGATTGTCCCAAATAAGTGGCTTTCTCCCAAGCCCATTTTAATCTTTTGGAGAAACTCACTTTTGCAACAGTTTTCTCGACGACGAGTCGTATAGCGCTTCTGTTCTAATCATGCAGATCTGCTCAAACAGAGATCTTCAAACGAAACCTTCAGTGCACCATGAAAGTAACAAAATAAAAAGAAATGAAAGAAAATAAAGGAAAGCAAGGAAAGAAAGGCCTTGTTTAAGTCATGACACGTGTTCTTCATGCCAGGGGGATAAATCGTAACAACCCATTTGGCAGGCTCAACTTAGTAACAAAAGACAAATCAACAGCTAGATCAATCTCAAACATTCATCCAATCAGCCACACACAACATACAGCATAACCCTGTTGTCTCATCACATAATAAGTTTCTTCTCATGTATCCAAATGTGTGCCATGGTAAAACTTCTTCACACACCAGAAACTCACAATCAGCTCACTCATTTAAAACCCCTCATCAGCATTCTGTTTTCCTCTATGATGCAGTCATCTGTCCTCCTATAATATTCAGTCCACTAGTCTATGTATCACTTTCATCTTACTAGTGACTTGGACAAGATGACAAACAGAATCTCATGCTTAAGATGCTGTCTGGTCTTCATGAGTATCATTTATTGTGTATGCATGTAGGGTTAGTATGGTTGATGTATTTTCTGTATGTTTTTGTGTTCCTCTCATCACATTTCATTATTCTCATCACTGCTTAAAACCACACACATCTCTCTCTCTCTCTCTCTCTTTTTTAAACTGTTCTTCTCTCCAAAACAGAAAGTAGCATTATAGCTGTTTCAGGCTGAGAAACACCAAACACTCTTCGTGCTATCATTCACCACGCAACTTATGTTATTTCTTTGTCCACTGGGCAGGTGACCTGCAGAATCACGTCTGCCCCAGCTGGATACCTTTTCACACACACCGTGACGTCAGACACGCTCACACTCACTTCTGCTTAGAGCACAATTTCACTTCATTCATCAATGATCCACACACCACGTGCTGCCCAATAAAACTTTGCAGTGTATTTCATTCTCTTTCAAGGCAGACTTAAACACCATATGTTTTTTTTTTCTGTTGTGTCAGGGATGGATATGTGGTTGCAACGTTTATGTTCACTTTCTTTCCTTTCTGTCTCCTCTCCTGCCTAGTCTGTTTTGGACTCAACGCTGCTCCTAATGCCTCGCCATACTCAGCCTTTAGTCTCTCCTCCACCTCTGCCTCTGCTCTCTCTTCTCTTTTGAGCCTGCTCCAGCCACAACTTAGCGACTGCTAACTGCAATTCCTTCCTCTGCTTAGCTGTCCCTGTTTTACCTGCTGCACTTAGTTATTCTTTCTACAAGCATTTTACACTGAACTTCCACTAATATCCCTTCAAATCCATATTTCTTACACCAACAACTTACATACTGCATGCTGCCCGGTGAATATTTCTCCATAAATTTTACATCCCCTTCTAAGGCAGCCTTACACATTTTATTCTCACACAAGACAACAATCAGCCACACTCACGCAGACCACGTCTGGCCCGCACACACACAACATAGGTATGGCAAGCCATTAGTGCCAAAATTCACCACTTTTCTAACCCGTTTGATTAAGAAACGGCGTAAAAAACGCCGTTTAATTTTTCAAAACGCCGAAAAAAACGGCGTTCTGTTTCGACAGACGCCGTTTTTTCCGACTCTCACATGGCGCCCTGAACGCACCATCTGAGTGACGTAAAAAGCGGCGTTCAAAGACAGACGGAAACGCCGTTTTTTCCGCCACTCGGCAGAAAACGCCGTTCAAAGATGCATAAAAACGGCGTTTTTTACGGCGTTCTGTGCCAGCTGTAACGGCGTTTAAAACGGCGTTTTATTGAAATTATGCAGGGCACTCCCCATGGTTCCCTCATCCAATTACTTTCAACTCATTTCACCCAATCAAAGAAGAGGAAGTGCAGACCACACTAATGCATCACCGATTCACCTTGCTGCTAAGTGATTGCCTATTCAGTACCAGTGCTTGTCACAGTATTGACTTGTATTATAATCCCACTATGCATTTTGATGTGGTTAAGGCATGATCAAGCAAACAAACGACAGAATACTTTTTCTGAAACCTTAACTGTGGTACCTGTTATGGCAGCTAACAGGTAATGAGCAGAGCTAGCTCTGCTAATTTCTGAGCTTCTTTCTTATTTTCCTCTTTACTTCTCTTAACCTTTAACTTATGTCTTAGCAATCAGATTCTGCCGTCATGCATTACCGCTCCGTGCTAGTTATGTTGACTTTTCTCTTCTTTTGTCTTCTCTTTTTTCACCCGTATTTAGACACTCGGCGCATGGCTCCTTTGTTTACGTTAGGGATCAGCTGTTAGCGCTGCCCCTGCAGCTGCGCTACCAGCAGACAGACCCTACGTCCCCAGTGAGGGAAGAGACGGGGGTGATGTCTCCCGAGAAGGACACCTTACACACCATCTCTCCTTCCTGTAATCACTGTAAACGTGAGATCGCTCCCTGATATGATTGAGGAGCTAATGACGCTAACCCGGTCACAGTGGCAGTACCCCGACACTGCCCGGTACTCCCTCTGTGAGTAGGCTGCCCGGCTTCCAGCTGCTGCGGCCGGACAAGACGAGAGACAGCGGTGAGAGGAAAGGAGGGGGACTGGGCAGTGTTTGTTAAAGACAGCTGTGGTATCCCTGGGCACATTGCTGTGAAAGAACAACTCTGCAACAGAGACATTGAGCTAATAGCCGTTAGCATCCGTGGAGGCAGCCTGTGACTCTCTGTGGTCCGCAGACTGCAGACGCAATCTCCGAGAGCTCTTCTTCTAATATCAGGGGACTTTAATCATGTCTCGCTGGACTCCACACTGCCCACCTTCACCCAGTATGTGACCTGCCCCACCGTAGGCAATAAAACATTGTACTTAATGTATGCCAATGAAAAAGTGGCATACAGTTCATCACCTCTCCCTGCCCAGGGAAGATCTGATCGTAACCTAGTGCGCCTTCTCCCTGTGCGCAGCCCTTAGTGTGCAGGGATGGTCCGCGGAGGGCATATAAATAAATAATAAAAGCAAATAAATGACAGTATGCTTTTTCTGTAACAAACGGAGACCTTTTATCAAAATACCGTTTTACTCAGTTTAAAGTAATACCACTGTATAATAGCCTTAAATTGTAATGGCACCCCCTGCCCTCCATCCAGGACCTGCATCTTTCAAGAACCAGGAAACAGGCATGGAAAATCATCAGACCCCTCACATCCTGGACATAGACTTATTGACCCACTGCCCTCTGGTAGACAATATAGAAGCCCGCAAACCAGGACCACCTGACACAGGAACATTTTCTTTCCCCTCGCCATCTCCCTCCTAAGTGGTTGAACTGTCACACTGCTAGACTGCAACTGCACTCTTTGGTATTAACTTCTGTAAACCTGTAATTTCTGTATAAAAGAATTAGATTGTGTATTATATTGTTAGTTTATACACCTGTGTGCATGTGTATTTATGTATGTCCATACACATAGATGGATTGTGTTTTACATTTTTGTACTTGAGAGACGCCCTCAATTGGAACCTAATTCCTTGTATGTGTTTGCGCATATACTTTGCCAATTAATGCGATTCTGATTACGAGGTATTTCCCTCTGGATGGCACACACGAGTAAATTAAGTAGAAAAAATGTCATGTGTATAGCCTCTTTTAAAATTGTTTTTGGAAACCACAAGAAGAGAAATATGTGGCATTCCCTTATGTCATTTTACATCTTCACTGTCAGTAGACAGTTGTGAACATATTTTGATGTGGCTTTTTTCCCTTAACTCAATAGACCTGGCAGACATTCTACAAAGATAACTCTCTTCCTCTGCTTCAAGCTCTTTGGTTTAAGCAGCTAAAGGGGAGTTAATTTTCTTCTTCCGACTTAGTGCATTGAAGGTATCTTGAAGTTAGTCACTTCAAATCTCACCTTTTCCCCTTATTTTTCAGAGATTACAAGTTCATGTGTGACATTTATTAAAACCACCCTGTAGCTAAAATTAAAAACAAACACTGTAGAAGCACTGGTGGCTGTGTCCTTTGTGCACACACATTAGGGAAAATGAAAAACATTCATTTTTAGAGTGTTTGATCTATAAACATGTACCACTGTGTAATCCCGTTTTTGGATGAACTGAGGTTTAAAAATATAGGCTATAAAGCGACTGTTCATTTCAGCGATATTGGTTCCTTATCAGCAGAGTCAGACAGCATGAATATGATGAGGCTTGTAGAGATGACAGTAGGCAAGCAGACAAGTTTCTTGAGGTTGGGCTGAATGAACCTAGAACACAGGGAGAAACCTAAACAAGCAGAAGGAACTGTAGCTAAATATATTGTCATGTACAGCCAAATGACTGTAATAAAGTAGGTAAGCCGTGACCATAGAAAAAGCAAAGCAATCACTGGATTGACTGTCCGAATTGCTACACACTTTTTAAGCATCGTTCACCAACTGAGTCTAACAAATCATTTTCTTTACTTTGATAATTACAGTTAGTGCCTTATGTATAAAATATGATTTTAATACCAGTGTTCATTATCTTGATGTTATTTTTTGCAAAAAACACTAGCTTTACAGCCATCATCTCTTACATAATTCTACCACATTTACATAATTCACTACAAAGTTTATGTGAAACTATATAAATGTAAAATTAGGCAGAAGTCTTAAATGTTTCCATAGAACTCCCCCTCGAACAATTTAACAAAAATGATATCACGGTCAGCACTGACACATGTTCAGAGTCCTCAAATTGATTTTTAACCAGGTTATAGTCAAAGGCCAGGTGCCAATCTCAGAGTTAACACCAAAGTTTAAAGTCAGTTTGTTAAAACTGCTTTGTTCTCGAAAGCAGTAACATTAATTCATAACTTTTAAGTGTGAGTTGAGCTGATTCTTGAGTTCTTGGTTTGCGAACAGATGAGGGTAAATTCATTGAACCATTTACCTGGACTTAAGCACATAATTGTACTACATAGCCCTCGTCAATGGAACCTAATGCCAGTATTTGACAGTAACAGGTAAGCCTCAACTTTAATTTGTAAACAGACAAGACACCATGAGAACTGACACTACAATCTTTTATTTTACAAAAGTCAGTGTCTTTTAGTTCAAAGTTTGTTTGGCATCTATTGTACATCTTGAAAAACAATAAAGAAATTTAAAAAAAAAAAAAAAAAAAAAAACCCACACTCTATGCAGTGTACTATAATTGAACATAAACAACAATCTTTCTAGATGAATTGTCATTTGAACTATTTCCTGGAAACTTTCTGAACACCACTTATTTTGCATGGCTTGATGCATGCATACCCCAGTTGTCTTAACTGGACTATAAATATAACTATATACACAATGAACAGTCATTTGTAAAAACAATTTTAAAATGTTTAATCTTTAAGAAGCCTGAGTGCCAGGAGCAATCCCCTTTAAGATCCCACTTAAGAACACAATAACAACTTCATCCCAAAAGCCCACAGGTTTTAACCCCAGCTTCCCAGCATCAGTTCATGTATGCAGCTACACCTTTCCAAATCCCAGGGATCCTTTTAATGCATCGTTCATAAGATCTTTAAATTGATCTTCATCTGCAACACCTCTTGGGAGATACAGGGATAAGCTGCACGTTGATGCGTATGGGATGCGCCGCATCCCTGACTCCTGATCGTAAAAGTCTATGTTGCAGGACTGTGGGAACCCCAGTGGTGGAAGCAAGTCAGCCCCAGTTATAAAGACCAGCAGCTCCTCAAACGTGTGGTCCACCTCTTGCTCTGTTAAAATACATACAACTGTTAAATAAGGTGCAATGTGTAGATTTATAATCAGTTACACCCCGACTGCATAGTAGAGCAGTTAAGTTAATGACTATTTTGGAGTCAAAAACAGGTTGTTAGGCAAACCCAATATTGCAAGCATTGTATTAAAAATAAATAAATACTCAAAGCAATCCTGCCCTCCTAAGACAGGAAATTAATTTTGGTCCTCCGAGTCAGACCTATATGTCAAGGACTGTTTTTGCAATGTGTATGTTTGTTTTGTTTTTTTAAGTTATTCATTCTGTCCTTGCAAGAGTACATTGGCTTTCTAGTGATGTCACATTTGCGTGGGTGTTGTCATTGCACCACTCGATTACCCTAGGACACTAATATACAGGAGGTTTCGTTATAGTCAATGGAATACCTGAAGCTTCAATTTAGGCAGTGCATCTAATTAACAAATGACCGTTGTCTCAAAGAGACAGAATAACACAATTTGAAAGGTGAGACCTGTCTTAAACACTGCAAACACACTTCCTTAATCTCAGATGTGCTAATACAGTGGAATCATAAATTTTACTAATTTAAATACAAATATTTTAGTGTTAAGAGAAGTTTGTGGTCATGTAATAAAATTAGTGTTAACAGAAATCACAATGAAAATCAAATTACATCCTATCAGTCTCAACAACCAAGATCTGGTAGAAATGACAGAAGAAATAATCTTCCAAAATATTTGTAGGTCGTTTCCTTTAAAATAACTTACCTAAAAGGTAAAATAATCAAAAACTTCCCCATATGCTGTAAGAATGTGTGGATTTTGCAAAGTTCAAAGGTTTCATTGCACCCAAGTGTTGTTTAGATTTAGTTGTCTGTATTTGTATTGTGGACACTGTATTTAACATGAGATGCCTGAAGCAATTCAAACAGAACCAAGACATGTGTTGTATTCTATGTACTCACCCTGAATGGCCATAAGCCACCATTCCCACTGAAAGATGGTGGCTTCCTCTTCTTCACGTCTGTTACTTCCAGCTGGACTCCATCCAATGGTGAAGAGATCCTGGAAGCTGTTCCTTGTAAGTTTATTTCCTGCATTTGTAAATACAGGAAGGAACTGCTTCCAGCATCTCTTCACCATTTGCCAGAACTGACCACACGAGTCCATACCGGCAACAAACTGTTGAATCATGCTGGCAACCCTGTTGACCACAGATTGTACTCTCAATTCATACCACATAGCAAAACAGTCAAACAAAACAGAAAAAGGCTTGTTTTGTCAATTTCAACACTACCTTAACTGCAATATCAATTCAGCAGATTGATTTGTTTAAGTGTTAACTATTAGGGGGAACACAATGGGAAGACGAGCACTGACCAGCAAACTACTTTGTAATTTTCTAACAAATTCTCACCTGTGAAACGCAAAATGAGATACAATCTCGCCCCTTATCCTCTTAACATCAAGTAGTGTGGCAGTGTAGATGTCAGGGATACCACAGCCTGCAATCCAGTCCCCAAGGTGACTTTTCAAGTCTGCCAGGTCTTCTGGGGTGCTGCAGTTGGAAACCTTGAAAATCAGGCAGCTCCATAAATACATACGTTTGAAGCATTCACTAGTTGACTTACATTTGAGACATTCAACTGATGAGTCAAGCTATGCATTGTGTTTCACTGAATTTAATTACACCTCAGCATGTACACAGCTTTACCTTTTCTATGTTCTGTTTAATGTCTTCGTCCATGAAGACCTCGACATCAAAGTCATCAAGAGATGTCTTCTGGCCACACATCATACAGAACAGGTGTCTATTGATACACCGTGGCCCTGGCCCATTGTGTGCTATCGACCAAGCAATCAGTTTACCAGCCGTATAAAACTTGTTGCTCGACAGCAACTGCTGGCTATAACTGAACAGCAGACTGCCAGGCTTCCCCTCAAAAATCCCTAGGGAATTCTGAGTTTCGACCATAAGTAAGCTGCAGGAAAAGGTAGAAAAAAAAATTGAGTCAAATTGTGATTTCATCTTTGCAATAACAACAAAAAACACATTCACACATTCTATTATTGTGTGGGAGAGATGGGACTTTTGCTTACCGAAAAATTCCCGCCTTGGGCCTCCATAATCATCGGCCATTTCACCAACGAATTCAATGTTTGGCAATTTATGCCAGGCAAAATATGACTTCGAAAGTGCCATGCAGGCACTATGTAGGATTTTCCTTCGTCGGGCTATTACTGTACAATAATTGCTGGTGTCAAGATGCGTTTCCTGGAAATCTTTCAGGACAGTAGCAAGGTCCATCTCATCCTGAAGGAGGGGGGTGGGAGAGAGAGAGAGAGAGAGAGAGAGAGAGAGAGCGAGAGCGGTCACGACTACATAAAAACATCCACAGCAGTTCTGGCGGTGTTGTTCATGACACATACATGTGAATCATTTTGTTCAGGGGAAGCCAGGACAGCCTCATCCAGGTCTGATACTTCTGACTCTGCAGAGTCGATGTAAAACTCTTCCCTAAACAGAACACAAATGCATTTGATTTTTTAATATCATGTATACATATTGAAATGTATTGACTCATCTGATAATGTGAAATCAGATTCTTTTACTGTACAGATACAGCCACTTAAAATGGCCACGTGGTCCTTGATTACATGTGTTGGAGCATTTGTATTTTAACAAATTTCAAAATATTAAAATGTAAAGTTTTGTTAGTTTACTTCTATTTTGGGGTTAATTAATTTTTTTATTTGTAGGTTAATACTCACTTCATCGTTTTGTTGTTTATCTTGTCAAGTCAGCCAGGAAGAACTTCAGGGCCATTTTTGATAAATTAAGAGACTGGTATAGGACCAGCATGCACTGGGATAGGCCAATGGTTTTGTGTGTTTTTTTTGTTTTGTTTTTAAATTTGAGACAAGCAGCATGAAGCAACAAAAATAGATCTTGTTATTGGTTTACAAACTGGATCAATAAACTATACAATGCAACTTCAAGTTTGGACAGTGCAGTTTTGCCTGCGTACAAAAGATTATCACAGGGCAGCAGTGTCTTCTGTATATTTTTTGTTAGATGTTTTGGGAAACATAAGGAACTGCCACTACAGTGTCCATTTATGGAATTACACTGAAATTTGTAAACACAGAACTGTTTACTGGGAATACTTTGGGTGATCTGTAGTTCCAAGTGTCTGAATGGTCAGGCTGACTAAAGTGTTATCGATGCATTGTCAGCAATTAAAAATGCCAATATCACGACATCAACAAATCTCAAAAATGTGAAAAGGCAAAACAAACAAAATGAGGCAATTAAACCATTGGTCTATAGTCAGAGTACATAAATGTACTCCGTTCAATACATGCAACCTTTAAATTTTTAATTTTTGCTGGTCTCACCCGTTATATTGTACTTATAAAACACACACCATAGGTAAATAGACAATAAGTTACAGTTTACACTTCAGTTTTGGCATGTTATTCATCAACTACCACTTGCCTGTTAACCTCTGGTTCCTGGAGACCAGGCCTACTAGAATTAGCTGTATGGTTTTCATGCAGACCACTGCAAAGGAATAGCAGTAATATTTAATAACAGGAACAGGACCCCAACGCAGATATTTCTTGATCTAGACTACACAAAATGATCCAAGTTATAATAATGAGAATTAGTTTGTACAACAGTTTTACCAAAAAATAAAATTTGTGCAATATTTAAGATTAAAATTCCAACTCATAAACAAACAGTGCCATTTACCTGATAACCTCTGGCTCCTGTACATTGTGCCTGCCATGGTCAGGTGTCTCTGTGTCATGCAGCACACTGCAATATGGTAAATATTGATGAGGAGAGGGTGTAATGCATTTATAGTGCTACAGTCCAAAGGCAGTGGTCAAACACTTACATTGCCATTTCAGACTGCACCACTTCACCAGTTGAGTCGTCATTGGCTTCTGTAATCTAAAACAGTATTAAAATATAAATGAAACTGAACAACAAATGAAAAAAAAGAAAGGTTAAGGACATTACAAAAGAATGAAAAACCCAGAACACCAAAACCCAGGAAACTGGGATTACAATAACAAAATGAAAAAATATAAATCTTTACACACAATTGTTTTATGAAAGATGCACATCAGCCCATAAACAACAAAAAACCGTTAGACCACAGTTCAAGCTTGCTCTACTGCATTTCTGTTATTAACAGTGACTCAACTGACGGGGCACTATGCCATCTGGCATAGTGATCAGATGAATGTCTTAAATCCTTTGGGGAAATCACAGCATTTACTATTCTGAGCAGTGACATGTTAAGATGGCTTATACAATATTAGGGTGACTGGAGAGCCACTGAGTTACAGTAATAGTGACAATTATGCCACATCAGCCACCCCAGTGGAACATTTGAATACCTTTGGACGGATATAAAGATTGGAGCGACCCAGTAGGTTTCTTGCTCTAATTTCTTGGGGCGTCTCCTCTTCAAGAGGAAGAATGAGCCGCTGTCCGTTCACTTTGCATAGATCGAACTGCAAAGGTATGTCTGCAATATTGTCCCGTAGTGCCTGCCTGAATTCAGCGGCATTTAGGTTTACAGGAACGACCACCCGAGTAGCAGGAGTGGCATCTGTAAACAAATTTAAACCAAGTTAGCTGGTAATGTTATTTAGAACTTCCCTAAAACAGAAAAGGGTAAATTGTCACATTGTAGTGTCTCCACATCAATTTATTGGTGCAAGGAAATAAAGATTACAAAGGTGCTAAATCTCTAATGCCAAATTCTACAATTTGTAAACAAATGACACCATGATGCAATTTTTTGAAAACCATCACTCCAAATAATTAATCTTAAAATAGAGATTACCCCTATGAGATCGGTAGTGGGTCAGTGTCGGATTCCTTAGTACTGACACCTTAAACGTTAACTGGCGATGTCTGGTTCTCCCGCCTCTTGGCCTGCGCACTGGTCCACCCCCGTGCTGTTGGCGGAAAACTCCAAAGCTATCATTAGACCATGAGATAAGTTAAGTCACAAACTAATATGACACAGAGACCCCCCCCCAACAAAACAAAACAAAACACCACACACTCCGAGTAAGGCATGAATGTTCAACATATCGGTGTTTATTGCATGCATTTTCCGATTGTCTGGCAAATTAAATGCTCCCAGAAAACGTGGGATATGCTACATTTATAAACTAAAATCCTTATGCATAAATGCATATAAGAGGGATTAAAATGACTGTCATTTGAAATCGTCAACCTAGGAGAGACTTTTATGATTACAGAATTTGTTAAATGCTGTGGATTGAATTGTAACAGATAATTAGTAAACGAGCAATTTATTATTTAAAAACGTAAGGTTTTTTTTTTTTGGCAAGAACAAAAAGGCGCAAAGCTAGAAGCTTGCCAATATAGTAACCACCACCAAAGCGTTTCACCTTTGTAGAAGAGAAGTCCCTCTTCACCGTCATCTTGATTCAGTAGCCGGTTAAATTGGGCATTCATTCTGTCTCTGATATCATTGACTCTCCGTCGAAACGCAGCGGTACGTTCAGACATGATTGTCCATAAAAAGTCCGCCAAAAGGCTGGGCAGATATATATAGCATCCCGAAAATTCAAAGTACGGCGGGAGAAGGTACATTGTTCGTGATTGGATCGGCAAGACTGAACTTTTTTTTTTAATCCACCCCTTAACACAACCTGTGATCCGAATTTGTGGTAACCAATCACAGTCAACCTCATATTTGTGTTGTCTCAATCAAGCTATGTGCGACAAACTACATTCAAGTGAATGGATGCGAAATCTCTGCACCAACAAAAAAACACCACATTTGACTGCAAGTACCCTAGTTAATCTCAATTACTGTTTGACTTTGCTACCTAAAGCTAAGCCATGATTCTGAAACATTACTTTGTCCTTTTAAGCGCATGTTACATGTTAGCTTTGTAGTAAGTGAAAAAAAAAAGTCATGCTAACCTTGGTCCGTTAGGAATGTTGCCAACATGCCATTTTAGGTGAGGCATGTTAATAAGTCTTTAATATGTTACTTCATTTGCCACTTTATATTATTGAAATACGGTTTTATCACACTTGTTACATTAGCCGGATTAGGCTACATTGTACTGCACTGTAGGGACTTTGTAATAATGTTGATTTAATGTTGTTTTTGTCATTGATATTTGATCTATTTGTAGTTGACCAGGTGACAACAACTACGTTGAAAAACAACAACCAACGTCTATTTATAGATGACCAGAGATCAAAGCTGCGATCATCCAAAGAGCCTCTTTCAGTGGTAAATCCCTACAGGTCACCATAAAAAAAAGCCATTGATTTGTAGTTGAGCGTTAAGTTACTGAGCGGGTATAAAGTACCGGAGAAAATAGATTGGTGTTCTTTTGTTATCACTGATTTATGGTCTAGTTACAGTTCAACAGCTTTAATAAATCATGTCTACTTGCAATGTATGTATAGTTGACCGGGAAATTAAAGCAGCGATCACTTGGACTATTCCTAGCACCCCCCTCACAGTGGTACATCCCTTCAGGTAACCATTCACAAGTCTTGTACAGTAGAGCGGGACATTACAGTTACTCTCAGCGGAATTCACTGGAGAAGGCATAAGTTCATGCACTGCACTGGCCTGCACCACGATTATAAGGTAAGAATGAATTTAATTCTATTCGTTATTTCCAGTACAGTAATAGATTCGTTAAGTTTCGGACAAAATGTAGGAGCCCGAAATTGTATCTACTTTCATCTTACAGTCCGGCAACAAAGAACACATTTCGTTTTATACTTTTGTTATATTCAGTTACAGAGCTAGCCTAACGCTTCGAGGGTTTCTTTAGCCTTGCCGTCGCCTCGGCCACCATTGACCCAGACTGTCGCTCTGTGGTTGCTTTTTTGCATAGTACTAAAAAAAGCAAATCTGTGATATATGGTAGGTAAACGTAAAGGTAACTGTATAATGTGTTCAATGACTTTGTTACTTTTGATGATTGGAGAGCACCCGCTTCAATTTGCACATGAAAACTTTAGACTCAGTTCGATTGCTCACGCGGCATGCCCACGTGACTTTACGTCGCATGCTCACCGGAAAAATCAATGCGCAATTACGTGGCTCTAATGATGGTGAGGTTGTACGTAGGTGCTGCATATAATACAGTATGTTCAGTGGGAGAAACTTAGTCATTTAACTCTACAGCCGAGTAATTATCCAAGAGCCTTTTTCTAGTAAGCGGGATTAACAGACTGTCAAACCATGAAGTCATAGTGCAACACCAAGTTGCAATTTCAGTAAACTCATCTGAATTAGATCGTGACAGATGTTCCGAATTTTCAGCTTTTGATGTCCACCCTGATAAGCACGCATGTGCCTTTTAAACGCATGTATAGTTGTATCTACAATACCAGGATTTAGTAATACAGTGGTGTATACAAAGAGCCACATGAGACTGTTAAGCTATCATTAAACCCGACACTGCAGACTGAAAGACAAACTCCATGAACTGAAAACTGACCTTAAATATGAGTGCAGCAAATCCGCAGTGAAGCGAGATAATAATATTGATTTTTTTTTTTTAAAGTTCCAAGAATCCAAAACTAATGTACAGGAAGCCACAAGGTAGACAAACAAAGTGTACAACTTGAAACAGAACAACAGAGTGAAAAGCTGGGGGCTTAAATACTTGCGCAAGTTGATTAGGGAGAGAGGACGCAGCTGGGAAAACAAGACACAGGTGAATTGAATCAAACAAGTATGACCAGTGGAAGCAAAAGCAAGTGCACAAAAGACTAGACGTCAACAATATAAAGTACTAGTAACCAACTAAAGATAGGACACAGAAATGCAGACTTTGCACTAGGAACACAGAATGGCAGCCTCAAAGAGTAAAGAAATGAATAAACAACAGTATATGCAGAAAATAAAAAATAAAGTTAAAGACAGCGTGGTTTTCAAGAACCCAGAGTACGATACAAAAATGTCATTTTATTCAAGTGAACAAAACAATGTAGACATGTTCATTTTTTTAATAAGTTGGAAAAAAATAAAACTAATGACAGCATTTAAAATAAACAAGATGAATAACATAGATGGGAACATTTGAAAATGGAATTGTAACGTTATCAAACTGATTTTTCAGATATGCAGAGTAGAAGATGTGGAGATCAAATTTTTAACTTGGGTGTGTATTTGAAATATGAAAATATTGGTTGACATCGTTGACATACTGTTATTAAAGATAGGAATATGTATGAAGAGTAGATTCAAAAGCTGTATAACAGAACTATAACCTGTTAGAATCTGACATTATTTCAGATGTATTCTGTAACTGTTCACAGTCTCAATACTGTGACAGAGTGTTTCCAAAAGTGCTCAGTCACAATTTTCAGAAGACTAACATGGAATTTTTGATTTATTTAAATATATAAACCTGTTGAAAGTAATAATTTAAATTTTTGTCTTTGTAGGATCACAGTAATGTATAGATTTCTAATACAGTCCAAGTTTGTCCACGAAAAAACACCAGCAAGCAGGGTATGTCCTACAACAGGGGTGTCCAAACTTTTTTCGCTGAGGGCCACATACATAAAAATATAGGAGGGCTGGGCCACTTACTAGAAATTAGGTATATAACCTTAATTGTAGCATATTAAAGTTAGAAAAATCATTTAAAAGTGGTCAAATGTGTTATATTGTTAAATATAATTCATCACAGCTTTCCATAAATGGATCTTTATTGATTTATTCAGAAAAAACTTTGGTAGCTCATTCTCAGAACAGCAGCCTCAGATTTCTTCTTAGACAGAAGATTTACAGCACAGAGAAAAAACAACAAAGGGGAAAATAGGACGGGTACATTTCAAGTTTGTTATTTACGTTATTAGGCTTAGCAAAACATCTATTAACGTTCGTTTGAAACGATTATCAACATTAACAGACTGAACTGGACTTAATAACACGAGTCCATATAATTTTAGTAAGTATTATTCTGGTGAGTATAAGCTGCGCTGGGTATGTAAATCGGGCCATCCAGCTGCAGTGCTGATCATACGCCACTCGTGCCAAAAATCCGGACAAATGTCACTTGATCAAGGAGCCGATCTGCATCAGATGAGATCAGCTGACTTTGCGTGTGCGTGCGCTGTGCACAGCGGTGTGTACTCTGTGTGTTAACAAGAAAAACGCATATAAGAAAGTGGTGCGCAAAAGCAGGGTAGTGACAGAATTGATGCGCATTATTGATATTTGAAGCATGTGTACCTGCATATTAACACACGGGTACTGTGGAATATATTTTTTACTCACCTAAAGTGCTCGTGCTCTCGTCCACTCCCGCAAAAAAAAATTAGCAGCTGTGCGGTGTCTGTGGCATCGGTGCTCTCATCGCATGCGATGGAGTAAAAATCAAAAGCACAGCTTTATCAGACAGTTACAGTTTAATGTTGGCTGACAGTCTTCAGTTAGTCGCACAACTGTATTTCTGGACATGCTGACGTTGTTGAAGTCCTGCACTTTTTCCGGGCACATTATTTCGGTGACTTTAACGAGGCCGTGTTTTATGAGGTCTCCATCTGAAAAAGGCTTGCCATGTCCTGCGATGAGTTGGGCGACCTCATAGCTGCTATTGGAGCCTTTTCCTGGACAATTTGAGCACCAAAAAAATACTGTTGCTGACCCCGCAGGATAGCTACCCTTTGCTTTAATTTCTGCTCTCGCTCAGCACCAGTGTAGGATGCATAGGCCTGATGTTTGGTTTCATAATGACGTCGTACATTATACTCTTTCATAACTGCCACAGTTTCAGTGCAGATCAAACAGACACACGTCCCCTTGAATTCTTTGAAGAAATATTCACTCTCCCACCGTGTCTGAAATTTTCTGCACTCACTTTCTACCTTTGGCTTCTTTGGTTCTGCCATGTTTAGTAACTTGGGGTAAGTTTCTTCTGTGATTGTCCTTTTTGGTAGAGCAACTGCCTTGATCAACAGCAGCTCCCCTGGTGTTAAACTAAGAAGTGCAATACACTCAAGCAAAAGTTGAAGTGCGGGCCATTTTCGATTCTATTTATAAAATTACTTGAGGGCCAATTAAAACTGGACCGCGGGCCGCAATTGGCCCGCGGGCCGGACTTTGGACATGCCTGTCCTACAACTATCGTATCACTGTAAATGACTAAGACTATAATCGAACTCTCTTCCTTAAACAACAAGAAACATGAAGTGTACTCAGGAGCAGATTCGAGCGCAGGCTCAGAGTGAAGTTAACAGAAAACGTTCTTTACATCATAACCATCATCATCATCATCATCATCATTTATATAGCACTTTAAAAACACACCTGGTAGACCAAAGTGCTGTACATAGAAATAGAAATATAGTAATAAAATAGAAAAAACAGACAAGTATGTGTATGTGGTGCAAAAGGTAAAATTAAAAACAAGGCTAGAATGCATGAATGTTAACTTTGAGTTCTACAACTAGGAGCAAAATGCTATGAACATGGACTACGGTAGTTCATACTAGAGGGAACAGTAACATGATCTGTGGCTGCCAGAGCTTGGCAAGTGAAACAGTGGTGTGAGAGTTAATGGTGGAGCGGCACTGTGCGACCCATTTTGT